>NC_046976.1:18072629-18095129 GCF_009769545.1 Cyclopterus lumpus | reverse complement strand
TTTCACACTGGAGCCCCTGATGAGCTTGGCTGAGCTGAGAGAGAGAGAGAGAGAGAGAGAGAGATGGGGGGGGGGGTGAGGAGAGGGAGGGAGGGAGGGGAGGATCTAATGATTTAATTACAGTGCTTAAAGCCCACTCTGGCTAAGTGATGGTCCTCTCTGTCTCTCTCTCCCGTTCTCTTCCCTCCTCAGCGCTGGCACCTAAAGGGCTTTACTCATGAATCTCAAAGCTGTTTTCCTAAACACATATTATGACGAGCGCCGCCGCCACTGCTGCTGCTGATGTGTGTGTGTGTGTGTGTGTGTGTGTGTGTGTGTGTGTGTGAGAAGCAGAGAGCGAGAGAGAGAGAGGATGCTTAATCTCCATGGCATTTTAAATGGCATTCATGGAGAGCGACTCTATCCTCATTGCCAAGGTAAATGGAGCCAGGGGACTCTCCATTTCAGCTCGATAAAAGAGCAATGTTAAAGACCCTCACCATTTCTCCCTCTCTCTCTCTCTCTCTCTCTCTCAATCTCTCTCTCTCTCCCTCCCTCTGTCTCGTTTCTCACTTAAAATTAATGTTTTTCTCATGACAGGGAAGGGAAACGAGACATATCCACCATCTAATAGGATAATATAGCCCCATTCACCACCGCCACCCCTCCCTCTCTCTCTCTCTCCCTCTCTCTCACCCTCTCTCTCTCTGCCTTTGTAGCTGCCTGATTTCCATAGTGTCTCTGTGGAGAGGCAGTTAATGAATTCCTCTGAGCTGGAGAAAGGGGGAGAATGGTTTGGCGGTTTAGAGAGAGAAAGAGGCAGGGATAGGGGGAGGAAGGCTTTGAGCTATGCCATTCAACTTCACAGCCTCGGCCTGCTTGTGCATTCACCGTGTGTGTGTGTGTGTGTGTGTGCTGTCTGTGTCTCTCTCTGTGTGTGTGTGTGTGTGTGTGTGTGTGTGTGTGTGTGTCTTTTAACATGAACCTGCTAAGACTACCAAATATTTAGACTGGCCTCAGACCTCTTTTTTTATGGCGACGGTGGATTGAGGGATCTCAGGAGGCAGCTTGACTCTATTTGAATCCCATTCCCCGCTATTAGCTCGGCCCCAGACAAAGGAATAACTTACCGCAGGAAACATTCAAATAAAGTCCCACAATCCACTCGCGCTGGCCATTTCCTCCCGGGTAATTTGCAGTGAGGTAAATGAAGGAACCCAGAAATCATCACGGGGCCGATTTTTTTTAAATTCTTTGTTTGCTAACACGTCAACAAAAGGAGGGATGACGGCGGCAATGCGAGCGGATAATGGACGTTCACATCCACGTTTATTCTTTGTGTGTAAACTTGGATTTGCGGAGCGTTAAAAAAACCCTAAATCATCTGTAGGTAACTGCTCTCTGGTGTTGTTATTATAGTTAGTTAGTTAGTATAGTGATTTGTGATGTGGGGCTACGCAACATACATTTAATTCAATTGAATTGTTATAGGAACATTACTTTACACCTGTCAGTCATCACAAAAATTAATGGTCCAAAATGTAAATGTCCGGCTAGCATGGCCACGAGTGTTACGGTAAACGGTGTCACCGTGACATCAATCTAACTTTATTTACGCTATTTGAGCGCTAATATCAAGAAGGTCCTCGTGGCTCATCAAAAATAAAACCCGCTAATGAAGGCAGGAACCCCCCCGACGCGTTCCCTTTTCAGACCAATGAGAATTGCCTCGTCTCGTGCATACGTAAAAAAATAAATAATAATAATAACATTTGTTATGCGGCGGAACTGAAGTCACGCAGTGACGTTTCTCCCGACTATCGGACTCCCGCGCTCGGCCCGCAGACTTTACATTGTGATGACGTCACAGATTTTAGGCTCGAGGAAAGTTGTACAAATATAAAACCATATGATTCATAACGTAAAAGAGTCCAAGTCAAAATGAAACCAAGGCTGAATTCTTATTTTTCATCCGTGGATTTCCCGCGATTCGTCTCTTTAGCTCTCTCGCTAACATTAGCCACAGCTAAGTCCGGTTAGGAGTAACTTTTTTTGAACGACTGATATTTTATTGATTGCATTTTTTGTCGAGCAAAGTCCCTCCGTGAACTCTACTTGTTTCCACATTTGTTTTCCCAGAAAAAATCAAATTTCCTGAGAAGCAAAGCAGATGTAGAAGTCCGGCCCGTTTCTCTAAATGAATGATCTTCTGGCTTTGTGCTGTGCTCAGTTTCCAGAATATCAGAGATTGCGGCGAGAACCGCAAGAAGGAAGGAAGGGAGAAAAAAAAGAACTATCATCACCTACTTGACAGCCGAGATAAGCAGTGATAGATTCCCCTCTGACCTGATGTTAAAGATGGATTGCTCTTGACGCTGAACAGATAAGCCCCGGCCGGCCTGAGGTAAAACATCCAGCCACCCGACCTTTTTACGAGCCCTCTCACTGAGCTCGTATACTTTGCTTTAACACTTTTTTTTTTTTTTTTTTTAAATCGCTATATGATATTTGACTTGGGAGGTTGTGATTCGATTACATTGGTTGGGCGCCGTGACCCCGACGGCCACTCGCATGGAGATGGATTCCTGCAGGTGGACCCAGAGGGGGAAACGCCACACAAAGAGCCCATATCATTAGCAATTAACGGGCGTGCCGGTGTTTGTTTGTTAGTAGCTGCTTTAGAAGTCCAGCGGGACTCATTTACAGTGGATTGGGCTGATAAAAAAAAAAAAGAAGAAACCTGACCCCCGGCGTGGGTCACTTTGACTCAAAATGGTCGCCCACCCCTCCACACACACTCCTCCCCCCCGCTTGCGCAACCTTGTTGTCTGTATTTCGTTCTTTTAATTGTTTGCCGACCGCGGCTGAAAAGCACGCCGTTAAATACAGTTCCATCATTCCCCATAGAGAGAGCGATGAAAACAAGCGATGTTAAACAAGATCGCTGACTAAAAAAAAAAAAGGTGAATTCCCACCTCCTCCTCTTTACAGAAAGACTTAGCGGGGGGGCTTTTCTCATGGCCGGGGATCTGATTGTTTTCTAAACGGATTATTAACTCTTTTGTTACAGTAGGGGTCACTTTAATGCTTCTTAGGGCCCATTAGCATTGCTTTAAAGAGCACGCACACACACACACACACACACACACACACACACACACTGCTGCGTTCTAGGACTTGGCGTTTCTTGTCTTTGTTGTTCACAGTGGGAGCGGAATGATACCGTTATAATGCTGTCAAAGACAATACCTCAACTTAAAAGGAGGAGTGTGAGGGAAGGGATGTGTGTGATTGTCTGTGTGTGTGTGTGTGTGTGTGTGTGTGTGTGTGTGGGTTGCGATGAAAAGGTGCCCTTAGGAAGACCAGTAAGCTTAATGCAATAGTGCTGACTTCAATGGATACCTCAAAGAGAAGTGGCATTACACAGTCCTCTCCGCTGAAAATCCCCTGCAAGTCCTTGACTGAGAGAAAGGATCAGCTCGGTCTTCGGGGCTGATAGAGATCACCGAGCCGGAGGAGTTTGGATCCGATCGAAAACCCTCGTCCACCTACGATATTGTGACGTCGTGTTATTTATGAATAGATGAGCTTCCTGCTAACGTCACAGCGTCAGATACCCTTGGGTAAATGAAAGACACTCAGGTCAAAGCTCCGCGGGGTCCCTGAGGGGTTTTGCTGCCTCATATTGACCATATGATTGCGATGCTGGTGGTGATAGTGGTGGTGGAGGGGGGGGGGGGGGGGGGGGGGGGGGGAGGGGGGGACCATCGGAACCTGGCTGGGTGCCTCTCCAAGCTTTGAGCTCCTGTTCTGGGGTGGGGGGTGGGAAGGATAAAGAGGGTATCCCTTACAGGCCTGACCTGCAGCCTACCCCCCCCCACCCACCCTCCGTCACACCGAGGGTTCAAAGGTCAGATCAATTGGCTCCCCGTGGCCCCCTGTCTGCAACAGGGCTTAATCACCTATTAACTGCTGGTGAGAAGGAGATGGCGAGATGTGTCTTTCATCCGACTGAGAGTGAACCTCCTTTACGGATTATTTAATCATACGGTTATTGTGAGTTTAAAAAATAAATAAAACTACTTCTGTTAAAGTAGATATTGGGGTGTATTACTAATCCTGCATGACAGCAGTTACTTGAAAAAAATGAACGATATACAAGCCAATATCGTCCTGCCAATAGACATGATATGTTGGCCCGATATTGTTGATGTATGAAGATTTGATTTGCAGATGTCTCTCTGTTCATTTCGTCGCTCACATAGTTGTCGAAATCGTGACGTGGAGACTTTTTTCAAAGTACAAAATTTTTTTAGATTCCCTTTTCATGTGCAAGTCGAAATTTCAAGACAATCTGAAAACGATTGCACGAAGGTCTGTGGAGCCGAGCCGGATGGTTGTCGGTTCCCCCCCCGGGGTCAGAATTAGCCGATGCTACGCTATGATTGGTCTGCGTTGGTTGGGGCGGGACTTAGCGACGGGTCCATTGTAAAGAATGTTGTCGTTCTTTTAACATAAACTAACTGGCTAAAATAAAAAAATATATATTTGTATTGGAAAGTGTTGAAAAGCAAAAAAAAAACATTATTTCACTAATTACTCAAAAGCTAAATTAATTAGTTATATTACTTGTTACATTCATTTTAATGAGCACCTACATATATATATATAAGATAAATATAAGATCAGCCCCCGAGACGGTGGCGCTCACACAAAATTAAAATGCAACAACTTCAAAGTCACTGCTGCATTTCTCCTCTTTTAGTAGAAATTCTCCAAACCTCTCCATCCAACCCCCAACTGAGTCAGCTAACCTGCTATGTAGTTTCTGGTGAATGTAAAATTAATTGCAGCTAGATAAATAAATGAAGGCCATCAGGTCAAAAGGTCAGAATAAAAATCAGGATTATTAAATCTGGCTTTATTTATTTATTTACCAAAATAGTTCATGTGTCACCCTTATTTCAGATAAGGAGGAGAAGCAAAAAACCTCCTGAAGATCAACCCGGGGAGAAATGACGTCTTCCAGGACAAACAGACATAAGAAACTATAATAAAATCACACCACGGAGAAACAAAAAGAACGTTCTTCTGGTAAAAAAACAAACAATATAAGAAGCAACTTACGACCTGAAAAAGAGGTCCGAATACACACAATTTTAATGTGTAGTAAACAGAATATCATTGTAATTGTGAGAGGAGATTTTATTGCTGTGAAGCTCTATTTCGTAGATAAACTTCTCAGGTTTAATATTTCACATATAATTAACGGGAACTACATTTAAAGTTATGCAGGGAACAAGATGACATGGTGCACCTTGCTTGTCATTTTAATCACGGTTTTAGGTCGGTGGAGTTTAGGTTGTTTTTTTTGTCTGTGTTTCCACGGAGACGGACGTCCAAATTCCACCCAATAATTCTGGCCAAATGTATGCCGAGAAAATGGTTGCATTCCACCCTCAATATCCATAACACTCATATCCTCGGCACGCATATTTGCACACTCCCCTCAATAAACACGAGGAACAGGAAAGCAAACAGATACATGAACTTCCACTAACTGCAGAGACGCTCTGTAGGTTTTTTTATTTTTTTTAAGTGTTCCTATTTTGACGACGAGCCATTTTGGGTGTGCTTCCTGCTCTTAAGCTCCATCAACTTCCTCCTTAAACCTCCTCCCGTTGGAAACATCTCCGCCCGGCAACGAGGGCGGAGATGTGTCCGACCTGCAGGAGAACCCTGGGTGGAGGAATTGTTGGATGCACACAAGAAGCCTGAAATACCTCCACGTATAGGTCATATGATTATTTTGAAAAAAAAACACACAATTGTATGATTCCAAAAAGCTCCATATATAATAGCATTTTTTTTGTATATATATATATAACATAGATAAGATGGAACTTTAATGATCCATGCGGGGAAACTGAGATGGTGCGAAAAAAATTAATTGGATTTAACACGAGACAAGAATGTCAATAAATGGTGTCCTGTGTGTGAGGGGGGGGGGGGGGGGGGGGGAGAGGAATAACCTGCAACATTTTAATATAAATAAATTCTTGTTTGGAAATAATATAATTCAGCTTACACCCCCCAGTTTATGAATCTTTGCACTGGCTAATCTGAACACCTGGTGTCTGGTCGGGCTTTCCCCCTGGCACACACACATGGAAGTGATGGGCTGTGTTTGTTTGTCGGAGATAAACAGGAGGAGGAAGAGTTAGCATCAGCTGTGATAGCCACCGCGGCTACGCAGAAGAAGAAGAAGAAGAAGAAGAAGAAGAAGTTTTCTTGCAGACACTCACACATGTTGTCAGTGACGCTGTCTATGTTTTTTTTTTGGGGGGGGGGGGGGGGGGGGGGGGAAGGCGTGCACACACACACACACACTTTCACCTCAAACTGTGTTTTGAACAATTTCCCGCAATCAAATCAGTGGAAAATGAAGAAAAAACACACACACATGGATACCAATTAAAGTGGATAAAACATAAATGGAGCACGAGACTTCCTATACGGTGACTCGGTGCATGTACGCCCCCCCCCCCCCCTCCCACCAACCAACAGAAGGCCCAGACTGTCACATATCTGTGCAAAGACTCAATAACAGAGAGTCTGTCTCGCCGCTGTCTGTCAAGCCTTTGAGAAAGCAACAGTGGAGGGTGGGGGGGGGGGGGGGGGGGGAGAGCGTATATATATATATACATTCCTCACGGCATGGCTCCCGTGCAGCTCGGGCCAATTAGCAGCCGAGTGGTTTGTTTAAGTCCAAGCGATGATGAGACGTTGTGCTGGGAGGCGGCCCAGTTCATTAAGCGCACCGTCGTCTCTGGTTTACCCAGCTTGCCGGCTTTAACAGCCTCTCCCGAGCGCTTGTTTACCGGCCGCAAATATGACAGACTGTATGTCTATTTGACCGTCTGTTTGTGAGAGTGTGCGTGTTGGGGGGAGGGCGAGGCGATGGAGGAAGTGGGGGAGTTTGGTGTGTGTGTGTGTGTGTGTGTGAGAAAGTGTGCGTCTGCGATTTAAAAAAGGTACTGTATTTAAGGAGGTGGACAGTAACACCTGTACGGTATATGCAATTTTTTTTATATAAAACTAGCGCCCGTACAAATTACCATAAAGTTGAATCAACACCTGTGTGAAAAAAACTAAATTAACCGTTTTAAACGTGACTTTAAAAACACATATTTAGCATTTACTGCAGGGCTGTTGAAATGCATTTGATTGTAGAGAAAATCTTTTTTTTTTAATGTGTTCGCCATCGTGAGGAGTGATACTGAAAATGGGATTTTTGATAATGGATCCGTTTTGATGCCAAATAGAAATAATATGCGGGTTTCCACCCCCCCCCCCCCCCCCCCCCCCCCCCCCCCCCCCCCCCACACACACACACAGTATATGCTATTCTTGTTCTGGTGAGGACGCCTTTGAAAACAGAACATCATCGCCGGCATTGCCAGAAAAAAGAACATTATCATTGGAAAATGATGCAAACCTTGGATTATGTCCAATGTTGGTGTTCATCCCGCTCTCGTTCCCAGGTCGTCAAACGCCGACGCTTTGTCCCGCCCCTCGCCGTCTGATGCCGATCACAGCGCACCCTTTGGCGTCTGTACGAGGCGTTCAGGGAACTATAAAGGTAATTAATAAATACTTTTAACCCGAAGCACAAGTCTTTTTTGTTTTAATTAACCGCGTTCGGATGCGTTGGGCTACCCGGCGCCTTTGGAAAGGGACGCCGAGGGTCCTGACCCAGGGTCAGTAGCTGGGAAAATGTCTTCCCTTCTTTTGAGGAGAAGAACGATATCGAGTCTCGTCGTCACCGTGAGAAAACGAGGAAGCCAACTGACTCCAATCTAGATATGATCAGAACACGTCGTTATTACACTTCTGTTTGTGGACGGGTTAAAAACGAATGACACGCCAGGTGTTCATTTATGGCGTTTGAAGGTGCTGGTTGCAAGATCTATTTTATTTAATTTGAATGATTTGAATGATTTTATTGTAAAAAAAATAAAAATAGAGTCCAAATGCAGGAAATGGCAGTCAGATGACACGCCGGTAGCAAATGAATCCAAAACACAGGAAACACTAAACACTTGAAAATGATGAACAATGACCACCTCGCACAAAAAGACTAAATACACAATGAGAGGAGGGTGATAACAAAAAGGGGACAGGTGACAGCAATGAGGGCGGGGCTGCCAAACCACGCAGGCCGGAAACAAAATTAAGTTCTCTGCAACAACAGAGGAGGTGAGTTTCAAAATAAAAGAGAAACCAGACCACAGAATTCTGATGATGATCTTCTATTTCTGTGTTTTCCTGTGACGTCAGAGGACATCTGGGCCCCAAACGTCGATGAGCAACTTGAGGCTGGCGTCGGAGTTAAGAAACGACATGTTGAAAAATTTGAAAAAGCTGAATCATCGTCAGACAATAAACCCCCGTGGGTCCCGATATTGCAAGCCTGCTCGAACGTGATTGGTCCACTGAGTCTGGAGTTAACTCATCATGGTTTTATAAGTCACCGTTTTAATGCCCGGCATCAACCTCCGAGCTTCACGCCTCCCAGAAAGCAGCAATCGGCACCTGTATCTTGATGACTTTATGCCGGTCTGTGCAATGCCAGGTGATACTACCAATTTGTGCTGCGCTTCATTAGATATAAGGGACTCTACTTTCTGTACTGACACTTAATATTGTCACTTAACTTCAACCATGCATGGTATAGGTTGACCAGAATGAATGCAATCCCAAGGACACGATATAAGCATGCAGATGCACCCATGTGGAACCGGATCAAAATTAATCATTGGAATTAGTTTAACTTTAAGCAAAAAGCAATGAAAATAACCAATCAACGTTTTAAGGGATAGATGCTTTAAGGGATAAATGATTCACGGGATAGATGCTTTAAGGGATAGATGCTTTAAGGGATAGATGCTTTAAGGTATATATGCTTTAAGGGATATCTGTTTTAAGGGATAGATGCTTTAAGGGATAGATGTTTTAAGGGATCGATGCTTTAAGGGATAGATGTTTTAAGGGATCGATGCTTTAAGGGATAGATGCTTTAAGGGATATATGTTTTAAGGGATCGATGCTTTAAGGGATCGATGCTGCAAGGGATATATGCTTTAATGTGCTTTGGGCACAGCCAGCAGTGAATTTTTTTTTAACAATGCCATGAAAGAAAATTCTGTGCTCTTTTCTTTGAAACACCTAATATTCAAATTGGCATATCATATCTTCACCGTGTCTTTGATGCTCGTGGTAAGAACTGCCTTTGTAATGCCCTCCTGCTAAAGTGGAGATAAATGCCAAGAAATGTAGCAGAGTGGATTTTGATCCGTGGCAAACGAAATAAAAATAAATTAAAGTGTGATGCAAAAGTTGCCACGAGTAACCAAATGGCTTCAAATGGTGTAAAAAACCTGCTAACATGCATTTATATGCACACTAATTGTGTTTTAACATAAATCAAATGCATGAAGTGAAGGCCGATATTAGTTGGATTATTTTTCCCATATGTCGTGCGCCATTCCTCATTAATGCTCAGCATTCATCCGACGTGTGCAGCCCATCCAGTCCAATAATGCTTCCTAATCAATGTGACTAATGTCTCTATTCACCACTTGGACAAATATTAGTCCAATAGAAGCAGTTAAAGTGCAATTACAGCTCCCCTTGCCCCTTTTGTTTTCTCACTCAACACAGTGTGTCAACCATGCCAAATAAGACCAGAGGATGTTGACCCAATGAGACTCGAGCCCGCTCTACTCTTACTGATAAAACAGAGACGGAATCACCGGCTTCACACCCCCGCAACACTCGCACTCTGTCTCCGCTAAGACAAAGAGCGATTATGAGCGACGGAGGGGAAGAAGAAGAAGAAGAAGAAGAAGAAGAGAGTTCCCGCGTGTCCTTTTTCCTTCTTTTTTTTTGGTGTGTGCCCCACCTCCCCCGAAATATTTTGAAGGGCGGTTTATTCAAGATGTCACAGCTGCATGCGTCTTAGTCGGAGCGTTCAGGAGGGTCACGGCTTTGTGACCGTGCACGTGCGTGTGTGCATGTGTGCGTGTGTGTGCGTGTGTGTGTGTGTGTGTGTCAGAGCAATTCTTAAGGCAGTAATGCAGTGGGCGATGACAGATCACTTCATTCACGCAAGACGAGGGCAATTACTTCAACCATGACAGATTGCCTCAGCAGAACTGAGTTTAGGATAAAACCTCCCTCTCTCTCTCTCTCTCTCTCTCGCTCTCTTTTCTCTCCCCCCACCCCCCCCCCTCTCTTTTTTATTTCCCTAACCCCTCTTCTTCCCCCCTCGTTCAATAAGGAATCTTATGGTTTTCCCAGCTAATGACTTCCTCTTCACTGTTACACCATTGTGTGTGTGTGTGTGTGTGTGTGTGTGTGTGTGTGTGTGTGTGTGTAAGCAGGGGGTGACAGTACCATCTGTCTGGCTGCTGTAGCCCTTGCCCCTGCCCAGCTGGTGGGCACTGAGTAATGGGAGAGGACTTCCTCATCTCGGCCCCCTGAGAAACACACACATTAGTATGCAACACCTACTGTCAGAGCGAGCGAGAGAATAAGAGACGGAGAGAGAGAGAGAGAGAGAGAGTTTCTTTTTCTTTCTGCTTCAGCATTGAAAACCTGAGCAACTCTGGGTGTCAAGTGATGAGCACCGAATGCTCCGAGTCTTGAGAAAAATGGCACATACAGCAACAATTTAGTGTGTGTGTGTGTGTGTGTGTGTGTGTGTGTGTGTGTGAGTGACAGTTTGAATAATTTAAATGAGCTTTCACTTAAACCGCTGGATTGCTTATTGAATGGGGAGGTGGAGAAAAGGTGAGAGAAGTATATAGCGAAAGAAGCACTATGAGATATTTTAAAAAAAAGGACATTCTGAGATCACATGTGTGTGAACTTCATCGTGTGTGTCATGTTAAAAAAAATACTCTGTTGATGACATGACCTCATTTCTTTATTATTCTGTCACTGTCTTATTTTTATTTTTTTATTAACGTGCCTATATTTGGCGAATTCACGCTGTTAAATTTAAAAATTAAAAATTAAACAAAAAAGTAAAAATATCGCGTTGGAAATGTTTGGTGGAAAAAGGACAAATTCAGTCAAATCTTCTCAATTTTGCATGAATGTTTTTTTTTCTGGGCTTTTTAAATGCATTAAATGGGATATAGAAACGCCCATTTAGTTCTGAAGTGTCAATCATTTAACGCACATGACTGATCCGCCGTTACTGCTTGATATATATTTATATTGTCTTTATATGAAACTTGACCAATAGCAGCTGACTGGAAGTTCACAGCCAATCCGGTGGCTTACAGCCACGTGCTGCGTTTATTGGCTCAAAACCAGTTGATGGAAAAGACGCCGAATTCACCTTTTCTTTCTTTCTTTCTTTCTTTTCTTTTTCTCTCTTCCCCATTTTCAAAGGTTCACTAAAGATTTGCATGACAATCGAATGGAACCCGGGCCGCTCGACACATTTCAGTGGTTTTCCCCTCTTTTTGTAATACAATACGCACCGAAGCGCGCTTTTATGGTTTATCGTTTAAAGCGTTTGGTTAAAGTAAGCGAAAGATGGCCGGAGCTCATCGGGGGTTAGCCGACGTTACAAATCTGCTGACGTTGGAGTTTGAAATGTGTCGCCAGAGATGCATTATGGGAAATGTAGGCTCTATTATTTACGGAGCTTGAACGCCAAAACTGTATGGACTTTTATAAAAATCAGGATACGTCTCCAACGCGTCCGATTCTTTGATTCATTTTTCAAATATGTCTCTCACAACACAAAAGATTTGCATACCTCTTTAATTTAATTATGATAACCGACGAATCAGCGCTACAGAACAGCGCCGAAAAGCAAATAACCAAACGTGTGTTACATTGACTTCGATTTCAGTCTGAAGCCGCGCAGCACCGAACCTGCTGAGGTATCGACGAAGACCACAGAAAAATAAAAAGGTTGAAGAAGTTGGAATTAGACGTGACCCGTTGGCATTCGACAGGAGCCATCCCTGAATTAGACTCCCCCCCCCCCCCGCCCCCCCCCCCCCCCCCCCCCCCCCCCCCCCCCCCCCCCCCCCCCCCCCCCAAACATGGCCGATTAACAACGTTTTCCTCTATCGCCACGCTGGCTGCGGGCATCGGGTTGGAACCGCGGTGTGTGTTGGCCCACAGAGTGTGATACCACCCCACACTGTGGCAGAAACCTCCTCTTTGTAAAGCTATCTCTCTCTGTTTCTCTTTCCCTTCCTCTGTGGAGCCCCCTCTCTCTCTCTCTCTCTCACTCTCCCCTTCGCTCTCTCTCTCTCTCTCTCTCTCTCTCTCTCCGGCTCTGTTTCTCTCTCCTTTCAAGCGTGGAATCATTTAATTATCGCCTATAGCTTTTTTGGCAGGCTGTTGAATGCCCGCCTCTCAAAGCCTAGAGGAAACAATTTACCCTGGGATATCACGCACACACACACACACACACACACACACACACACACACACACACACATGCGCGCACTCTCCCTCACACACACACTTCAAGGAGAGGATTTATTACAGCAGGTCCATCCGCAGTTCACAGAAATCCATCACCAATTCCAGATTGAAGAAATATTTTTCAGGTGTGGGGGGGGGGGGAGGAAAAAATAAATAAAGATATTAGCCAGACCAAAAAAAAAAGAAAAAAAGATTTGGCTATTGCTCGGATCCTGTAATATTTTTTGCATATGTCCTGAATTTATAATAAGATAAGGGTTGTGTTTGAGGCAACAGTTTGCCCGTGTGTGTGTGTGTGTGTGTGTGTGTGTCTCTGTGAGGTAATGATTAAATGTCGTAAAGCATTTAGAGCGTTTAACTCCCCATTATAGGAACAGTAGGAGGTGATTCATTTAGCACTCTTGCCTATACTTGTGTGTGTGTGTGTGTGTGTGTGTGTGTGCGTCGATGTGACCCCTATGGGATGGAGAAACCCATCCCTATAGAGCCAGAGAGAGGGCGAACAAAACAGAGCGAGCGAAAAGAAAGGAGGGAAGACAGGAGAAGAGCTGAACACAACCTGGACCCATTGAAAGGAAACTAATGGCCCATCTCATATTGTCAGCATTGTTATTGTATAAGGGGCTCTGGAGGGGAGGGCAACCCTTTAAAATGATGTCCGTTGGGGGAAAAAAGAGCACTAAAAAACGAAGACAAGGCGAAGAAGAAGAAGGGGGGGGGGGGGGGGGGGGATGAAAGGCGAAGGCTGTAAATTTTCGACAGAGCTCTCAGTTCATTACAGGGTGATCAGAGACGAGGCCGGCTTCGGACAAAGGGGCCTCAGTGTTGTAAGCCAGCGACGTCAGTGTTACACCGGGGTCAGCTCTTTAACTCACGGGCAATGAATAACCGGGCTTTCAGCCCCGGGGCGGGGGGGGGGTGGGAGGGGGGGGGGGGACAATGGCGGGGCCGGCTCTCACCCCGGCTCCCGAGTAGGACCTGCCTATTGTCGAAGGAGTCGAACCGGGGAAGTCACCAATCTGTAGGGACGCCGAGAAGTTAAAAGACGCGACGAACGAGTCGACGAAAGGGAGCTGTGTGTGTGTGTGTGTGTGTGTGTGTGTGTGTGTGTGTGTGTGTGTGTGTGTGGTATGTGTGTGTAAACCCCGGAGGTCAAGAGTACTCCATCATCACCATGCCATTAAAGATTAAAGTGTGCAGCGCACATGGGGCCCACAAGAATTCAGCGGCCTCCCTCCCGCGTCTGCTGTGGTTTCTTTTTACAGGTTTAGCTGCTCAGAATCTGGACTGGAGGGATCCAAGGAAACCCCCTTAAATGAGCCCCCCCTCGCCCTCCCCCCCCCCCTTTTTTTTGGGACAGTCAGTAACAACCCTTTTAAGATGCACCTGCCTTACAGCGGTGGTGGTCTGTCGTCAAGCGGGAGAGACGCACACGGAGTTAATCAAACGGCATCGACTTCACAATGAAGTTTAGGACTTGTGAATGTGTGCGCTGCATTTTAATGAACGCGTGTAAACGAAATAAAATAATAAATATCGTGCGGTAAGTCTCCGTCTGTGAGACGCTGGGACAGCGACAGCTCCTCCGTTTTCACATCATGAGTCTACTTTGCGTGCCGCCTAGAGCAATGGTAACTTTGGCGCCTCGGTTTCGATTTTATTTGTAGTATTTTGTAGCGTGTGTAAAGTAAAAAAAATAAATAAAATGGAAATATAAATATTTTTTATTCAACGAAAAGGCATTTTATTCCCCTTTTTGTCAGTGAAATGTTTCAGTTTTGAAGTCAGGAGCATTTTTTACCAAGCAGGCAAAGCCTAATGAAAAGCACTATTGAGATGCATCATGGGAAATGTAGTTTTTTTGTCTGGAATACTGCAGAAATCCTCTTTGACCTTCTGACCAACGGTAAATGCTTTGAAGGCTGATAATAATAATTGTGTAATGGGGTGATGGTGATGCATCGTTAAGTGGTCTAATTGGAGCCATTAGTGAACTCTCAGGTAAAGAGGTCCGTTAAAACCTTTAAGATGTTGCAGCTGACACATTAGAGCAACTCTTTGACAGTAAGTTGCCGTCGTTCCCTGCAAACAGTTGATAGAAGAAGTTAAAGTTCGGTAAATGCAGTGAACAACACTAAAAAGGACTCAAAACCAAAACATCGGATAACCTTTTCTTTTTCATTTTTGTCGATATGTGATTCCCAAATGTCTCTGACATCTCTGTCCTTGTTGCACATTAATTACGTGGACTCTATATCTTCATTATCTCACACCTTTTACTCTCAGTTTCAGGTTCTGTTCTCGGCGGGTCGTCAGATGCTTTAAAACTCATTCAAATATGTAAATGAGCATCAACACACCAGTCACAATTGAGCCTCTTTTGAACCAGCAGAGTCCCTCAGCCCGTATTATGTGTCGTCGTCCCCCCCCCCCCCCCTCCGTGCTGATGGACACCTGCCGGCTGATGATTACCTGTCATGCACACACGACGGTCATTACAGTATATCAGCGTCATCCCCCACACACACACACACACACTTCAATTATATTAAATAAGGAGAAAGAAAGAAGAAGAAAAAAGGTCTTTTCATACACTCCGACTGATTGACTGCAACGCTGCCAGCATTACCCTCTTAACACCTGATTTAATCCAGCATCCCAAACCCAGAGTCCTGAAATCTATTATTTTTTGCCAACAGCTGTGAGATCATTTAATTTGTTTCCTATGCAAATCAAGTCATGTGTGGGATACCACCTGAAAACCGATGCCTGAGAGGCTTGACGGACGGGTGGGTGCACACACACAATTACCACACCCTCACTGGCATGAGGAATAAAATATGATTTCTTAAGCCGGGTATCGCTCACAAGTGAGTGCACACACACACACACACACACACACACACAGACACACAGACAGAGCAGCTGTCTGAGGCAGGCAGGGTCAAACGGTGGTTAATTAGTCCCGTCACCTGCTCGGGTCATCACACCTTCGGCTCCGCTCGGCTGAATAATAATCCTGCAATATTAACACTGTCACGTTGGCCGGGGGTGTTGGAGTGAACCTGTTGTTGATATAATACATTACATCCCGCTGTCTCTCTCCACCCTGACACACACACACACACACACACACACACACACACTCTCCTGCTACCCCAGCTGAAGGGCCACCAGACTTTGCACTAATGACTGCTACAGCGACGTGTGTGTGTGTGTGTGTGTGTGTGTGCGCGTGTGTGTGTGTGTGACAGGTCTCCTCTCCGTCTCTATCCTCGCAGCAGCATCACAAGTGATTACTCAGCCTCTCGCTTCCTATCTGTTGCCGCTCTCTGTAAATGATATCAAACGTGAACCGCATCCGCAGTGGTCCTGTCAAAACCCGCGAACCGGGTTTTTTTTGTTTTTTTTTGAAAATGTACTCTCTGAAATGTGTCTCATTAGCTCCATCCCGTCTGCAAATTCAGAGGCAACGGGAAGTTAATGATGCATTGAGAATATTCTCAGGTTGCGAGAAAAAAAATACATTTAAAAAATAAAAAAAAAAAGGTAGATTTTTCTTCTTCAGGGCATCAAAGCGTGCGCCGCGAAGGCTGTTTATGGTGTTTGTTTCTCGGGGAGAGTCCCCTCTGTATGGAGAACAGGCAGGTGCTCCACGGACAGCGAGGGGGGAACGATTTCCCATCTGTCTGTTCCGCGGAGAGAGATAACGGGACCGTCTCATCCGGAGGTGGAGCGCATCTCGCATGCAATGGGAACCTTTTAATGGGGCGGAAAAAGAAGAGAAAAAAACCTGCCTTCCGCCCCTGAAAATCCACCTTGGAATTCCCATTTTTCGACCGCCCGTGACTTCCTGTCTTTCCCAGAGCAGTTTTTTTATTTTTATTTTTTACCATCGATAGATTCTTCTAATCCCCACCGCCGCATTAATTTGCCTATGGATGCTATTTATGTTAATATTTACTTTGATGCAGACAAATATAGTATAATAAGTGCAACCTGGGGATGCTTAAATTGCTTCCACACTCACACACACACACACACACACACACACACACACACACACACACACACACACACACACAGACACACGCACACACAGGGGGATAGAGTGCTGGATAAACGCCAGCCAAGCCTCATTAGCTTCTTGCTGCTCTTCTGGAGAGACAGGCAGAGCGAGACAGGAGGGGTGTGTGTGTGTGGGGCAGGGGTGGGGGGGTTGGGGGGGGGGGGGTTAGATAAGCAGAGGGGAGTTGAAAGAGAGTGAGAGGAGGCAGAAGGAGAGGAAAACCAGGTTTATGAGGGGCGGCGGCGAAGGCAGAGCCCAGCACGGTGACCTGTTGGATTAAGACTATTAGAAACCCATCTGGGGCTGCTTGACCACTTCACTGGCGGATCCTCCCCCAGCAGCCGCTCAGCTGACCCCCACTGACACAATGCACCCCCTGGGAGACGCACACACACACACACACACACTCCGTTGGAACAGATGAAATGCTTCATGTCAGTGCCGAATTGCTGCATGCGACCATATCTCTGACAGATGGAGCGCTGACCCGGAGGTCAAATATGGCTCAATTTACCATCAATATACGAAACCCGTGATGCCTTCTCAGATGAACTCACCTTGGGCTGCATTTGGAGAATCAAATATGGCTTCTCTCGGTGATCATATTGGATTTCCATTCAGTGTTTTACGTACAAAATAGCAAGTGCAAAAAAAAAAAAAAAAAAAAAAAAAATGTTAAATGTTAAAATGTCCCAGAATATATCGTCTGCGTGTGAAATGCACTCACCCGAAGCAGCTGATGCGTCGATTGAAACGGGTGAACCCGAAAGGGTTGAAGTCGGTCGAGGTGGAACCACCGAAAGCAAATCGAACGTGCGGGTTTCAATTTGAACCCCCTGTGGGCAGTTAAGGAACTGCAGGAATTATGGGCGCTTAAAAGTAATCGAACACACGAAGCGGTCGACCAGTTCGTCCGTGACGAACTTTGACTCGTAGATTCGCTCCATTAAACGACGGCGAGCCGTCTTAACGCCGCCGACCTTTGAGGTTGGCGGCGAGTCGGAGAGAGCGCAACCACAAAGGAAGCCGTTGTGACTCCACGAGCGCCGCAGGAGCTTTTTGAGAGAAAATAGTTCCAACGAGGTTGGTGGAATCATCTTGAGTAACCAGGTCATGATTTTTCGAAAGAGAAACGTTCCTTTGGCTCTTTGAGTGACATATATTCCCATTATATTGGACATAATTCAGACGTCTCTACTGCTCGGCATACCGAAACAATCTAGATTGGTGAATAGCACTACAGGTATTCGTATTTAGGATTCTGGAGTGAAGGGACCTCAAATTAATACAACCACTAATTGTCATAATTAGCTTAATAATGATAACATACCAACGTCAGTGCTGTTTAATTTCTTGGGTTTCTCAGTTGTTTGTCATGATTGATATGGACGCTTTCTGGACCGGTTGTATTATTGTATTATTGTCCTATTCTGTCCCTAGTTGTCTCAGTTATTGTTAGTTTAGATGCGGGTAATGGATTTAGCTTAAAGACCGAGGGTTTGGTAATTCAATACGTTTGTCTCATTGCACACACACTATTAGAGATAAAGACATATCAGTCTAGTGGCACTCCTACTGAAATGAAATATTTAAACGTTCCACATCTGAGAAGATTTCTCTGCCATCTTTCTTTTTTCGAAAATTCAATATGGACTCGCAACTCCTCGCCGTTTTTTTTTTCTCTCTCTCTCTGTTCATCACTCTCTAACTATCATCTCATTAGCCCATTTTGCGTCGCGGCGTCGGCGGCTGTAAAATATTTCAGCCGGTTTCAGTTTCGCCGTCGTGAAGAGCCTCGCTACATGAGATTATGAGCTGTGGGGCTCAACGCAGACAGACGAGCTCCCAGCTGAATCACTCCACATCAAACCCTTCAATCACTTACCATTTACTGGGCTAAGCACAGATGAGAGGGCTCCCTGCTGGTCCACACACACACACACACACACACACACACAAACTTGTGTACACACAAACCTGCTGCACAATGCTCATGCACGAGAGAGAAAAAATAAGGGAAAAAAAGGATGCAGAAATACACTGTGCACACACAGACAGGCACAAGCAAGCGTGTGCACACACACACACACACACACACACACACACACACACACACACACACACACACACACACACAATGAGATCAAATGCAACCACACACACAAATGAGCAGCCTTTTAAATATGCACTATGTCTTTGAAAAAAGAAAAAAAAAAGAATCAAATGCAAAAGAGAAATATTTATTAGGTTGATATCACTGTGTGTGTGTGTGTGTGTGTGTGTGTGTGTGTGTGTGTGTGTGTGTGTGTGTGTGTGAAAGTACAGCCGGTATTAGTGAAAGTGTGTGTGCAAGTGTGTGTGTGTGAGTGTGTGTGTGTCCCAACGGTGTCACCATAGGGACGAGGTGATTAGCGATATCTATCCGGCAAATCATGTGCAAGCACATCATTACCATGCCTCCCTCTCCCTCTCTCTCTCTCTCTCTCTCTCTCTCTCCCTCCTCTCCTCTCATCTCTCCATCTCTCCCTCTCTCTCTCTCTCTCTCTCTGGGGGTGCGTTCGCTCCCAGCGCTCCTTAAGTGTTTTAACGTGTTAATAATCATTAGGCACTGTGCAGTCAAGTGGGAGAGGAACGGGGCGGTTTGCGGTGGTGGCGGGGGGGGGGGGGGGGGGGGGGGGGCGCATTGGGGATTGGGGGTGGGGGGGGGGGGGTGTAATGATCGGCTGACCTCCGACCTGTGACCCCCGACTCCCTCCTCCACCCCACCCCTCTGTGTTGAGTGGCTGGCCTCTCATCTTGGGGGTCCATCAGGGACCTATTAAGGGCTGTCTCACACTCCGCCACCTCACTTAACTCTGCCTTGTCAATATGCTACAGCATGTGTGTGAGGGACAGAGAGACAGGGAGTTTGTGTTTATATTCACCTCCCAGTCTAGGAAGCCAGTCCACCCCCCTTCCTCTGTCGATCACACTTATTTTTCGCCTCATTTCTCTCTCCCTCTCTCTCTCTCTCTCTCTGTATTTCTCTGTAGCTCTCACTCTCTCTTTCTCTCCCTCCCTCCTTTCGTCCCTCTCGCTGCGTCTGTCTTTGGAGATGCTAATTCCTGGTCCAGGGAGACTAGATGAAACAGAGCTGAGTTTCTCTCATTAGCTGACACAGATGCCGAGGCGTGTGGACCTGAATAACAACACTCTGGCAGGCTGCTGCCTCCTCTTCCCTTTCCACATGCTCTGTTGACGATCTCACATTCCAGCCATATTCCCCACAAAGCTCAGAGTGTGTGTGTCTGTTCGTGTGTGTGTGTGTGTTTGCTTATCTGTATTGCAAGTTTTCTTAAAAAGTTGCGTGTGCTGTAATATTTTTTTTTTTTTTTTTTTTTTTTTAAAGATCTGCAAGATGTCTTTGGGGAGCCCGGCTAATTTTTAAAGCACCTTCTGTCTCTGTTTAACAAGTATTTTATTTTCAATTTCATAGCAGGCGATCAACACCACCACTGAGAAAAGTTAGCAGCGCTTATGCAATATTTCACTGCAGCTGCACAGGCAGAAACGGGAGGGGTCCAAGGGAGGTCAAATTACTTCAGGAGAGGATTATTATTGAAAAAATATATTATTGGAAGCAATATATATATATATATATATATATATATATATATATATATATATATATATATATATATATTGGTTCACTGACTCGTGTGGTCAGCAAGACAAAAACAGGCTTACAGCAACCAAATATTAATAAAGTTAAATTTCATAATTTCCAGTGTAATCTCATCCATTCTCATCCTGGACAACTAAATAAATATTTGAGGTACACTCAGTCTTTCCGTAAAACCTTAAATTTCCTCTCTCTCTTTCCTTTAGCCCTTTGAATCGTTTAAAAAATAATTCTAGCATTAACGGGATCTAAATGCTGCTCAGGCGTCATGTGACCTGCTTCAGTTGTGGCGTTTCTGCATCGATTGTCTGGTTGCATTAGCGTCCTTCGGCATCAGTTTTACAGGTAGCATTAGCAGGTAGTATTGGCAGGTAGCTTCAGGAGGTAGCATTAGGAGGTAGCATTGACAGGTACCATTAGCAGGTAGCATTAGCAGGTAACATTAGGAGGTAGCATTAGCAGGAAGCATTAGCAGGTAACATTTGCAGGTAGCATTAGCAGGTAACATTAGGAGGTAGCATTAGCAAGTAGAATTAGCAGGTAACAATGGCAGGTAGCATTAGCAGGTAACAATGGCAGGTAACGTTAGGAGGTAGCATTAGCAGGTAGCATTAGCAGGTAACAATGCCAGGTACCATTAGGAGGTAGCATTGGCAGGTAGCATTATTAGGTAACATTGGCAGGTAGCATTAGCAGGTAGCATTAGGATGTATAATTGGCAGGTAGCATTAGCAGGTAGCATTAGGATGTAGAATTGGCAGGTAGCACTAGCAGGTAGCATTAGCAGGTAGCGGTGACGCACCTTGCTGAATCAATGCACCTGTTGCACCTTCACTCATTTGTGCGGAGCTTTTAGCCGAGTTTGGTTTCTGGATTCATCCGTGAATGAATCTTCGGAGCTGTTAGCTCTTAAAACAAACATTTGTACGCAAAATTTATTAGTGTTATAAAGTCAGTAGGAGGAGTCACACATGTTTTATCCTGATGACTAACCTGCATATTCATGACCATCTATTCATCTTCAGAGAGAGAGAGAGAGAGAGAAAAGCAGTCATTATATTTCCATCACATTCATCCTCTACAGAAACGCCCAGAGACTTTTTTTCCCGTCATCATTATCGTGAACTGCCACAGAGTTATTGTTATGCAAACACGCCGGTGTTTATGGGAAATGTAGTCTTAATTGGGGAGACACCAGCACTAACGACAGCTCGCTGTCAATTATCGTCGCCACGGTGTAATTTGTTTACAGAACATAATTAGCACCCTTAATTTAGCCATTTTAAAATGATATATATATATGGTATTTAGTCATCTTATTGTCTAGTATCCTAAGAATGAAGGTTCTACCTTATTCAAGCTGTTTAAATGGCATTTTGTACAACTCCCACATATACTGTATATTATATTATTATATATATATATATATATATATATATATATATATATATATATATATATATATAACATTATGTTGGTTATTAATTTCTGGATGAGTTTCCAACATTGTTAAGTTTATGGTCCCACAGTGCTTTCTGTCATGGATATCGAGGGCCTTGAAGAAGTTTATGGAAAACAACGGCAATAATGGAATTGGACGTGACAACACAACAATCCTAAAATGTTTGTCATCGTTCAACCCTAATAATAAAGAACAGAAACAATAAGCAAACAAACTGTCCTCAGAAGACAGAACAAAGACCCAAACTGCGACAGGCGGGTAATCCAGAATGAAAACCAGATCCACATGTTGGCCAGATGACGTTCGAGTTTTTTTTTGGGGGGGGGGGTGCCTTCCCTTAGAGTCAGACATGACCTCACCGGCCAATATATGTCACCATCCCCATCACACCTGATCTCCACCTCGCAGCGAAGGTCTCCCCCTCTCACGCACACGCTGCTTTACATAATTCAGCACTCATTTATGGAAGCCCGGCTCCTACCTCCCTGCATAATGGATCAAAGAATAATCTGGCTTCAGCTGCGATTTTTTAACTCTATTTTTCTATTTGCTCACACACACACACACACACACACACACACATACACGTGCACACATGCGCACACACGCTGGACTCTTTAACCGAGAGATTGGTCAGAAGTGACAGTAATGTAATATTAATAGCCAGGGGGGGATGACAGTCTGTCCCCATTGTGTTGATACCCGCAGGCTTGACAGAGCTTTGGTCACACATCCCACTGCTGTACATCTGCTAACACTGGTACAATAAGTCCTCTCTGTCTCTTTCAATCTCTCTCTCTCTCTCTCTGT
>NC_046976.1:17877629-18067629 GCF_009769545.1 Cyclopterus lumpus | reverse complement strand
AGCTGTTGTAAAAGGTGAAAGGTCGCGGTCAGGGTGGGTTGCTTGCGGCACCTGGTTAACTGGCCTGCCATGCCCGTTTCTTTGTATTTAATACAGCGATGATGGGATAATCCTCCCCACTTCTACACAATAAAGATGTCTCCATCCTCTGGCCCTTATCACACACACACACATCCATGCAGGGGGGACATCTAAGGCGCAGTCTGTGCGTTTGAGGTACCAATCTCATAGGAGCAGCTGTAGCCTACAGCCTATATGGAGATGGAGGGGACCCAGTCACCCTGACCCCTGTCACCCTGCACACACTGCACAGTTCTCGCGGAACAAGAGGCGAATGCTGGAGGGGGGTGGTGGTGGGGGGGGGGCTGCAGTTCACTGGAGCTACTTCAAACGGCTCACTATAGAGACTTAGAGAGCATTATCTGATGTAGGTGTCTGCACGCGGAGATGGTGGAACCGTCTCCGTCCAGCACCGCGTTACAGAGAGGAGAGAATCAAATATGGATGCGGTTGAGGAGTTCATTTAATATGTGAGACTTTTGTTTGGACTCTTAAGTAAAAACCTATATCGATATTTAATGGATTCAATGTATTTCGTGATAATTAGGGGGGGGGGGAGGGAGGAATAAAGAGCACGATTCTCACTGTCGCTACAATCTGTCTTTAATTGCTGTTATTGTTTTGTTTTTCTCCAAATAAAAAAAAAAAAAAGACATTTCAAATGAACCCTCTGAATGACTGCAGAAGATGAACTTGCGCCTCCTCCTCCTCCTCCTCCTCCTCCTCCTCCTCCTCCGTGTGTTTTCTCATTGGCTTAACTGGAGAGATTAAACACTTAAGCGTGATCGGCTTCTCACTCTTTCAATCATCTGCTGCTGCTGAGAGAATTGAATGTAATGTTGGTAATAACTTTGTTTAATTTGACACAAATTGACACATATAGTCATATTTAATGCAGAGGCTACTATACTCTCTCGTTGTTGTTGTTGTTGTTGTTGTTGTTGTTTTCATGGTTATATGATATATCACACGTAGAAGCTGCAAGTAACCCTATAAAGAGTGATTTTGATTTCTCAGAATTACATCAATCTTATATTTTAATGTTGCAAACCTTTATGAGCCCTTTCTCTCCTTCCACTAGCAGCTTTTCACTGATTCCATACTTGGTTATAACATATTGTTTATTTTTTTTTGCTCATTTTCCTGTAAAAAAGAAAAAAGAGAGAAACAATATCTTCCAAATTTGTGCAAATTTCCAGAGTCATAGGTATCATTTAAGTTAAAAATATTACGACCTCAGTGAATAAAAATCCACCGGTGTTGCACGCGAGTGCATTCAATCAGTTATTAAATGCTGTCATTAAAAGAAGTGACGCCCCCCCCCCACACACACACACACACACTCCCCTTCCCCCCGTGATCGGTTCAGATTGCAGCTGGTTGCCGGTGCGTCCTGGTAGGTGTGTGGAGCACGCGGATGTTGAGCAGCACGCGCTGGTATCGCGTGACTACCTGAGCAGAGCTCCAGCCAGTGTGCATCACAGCAGCGCGGTGGCCGTTGATTATGAGGCTCTGCAGTGGGGATGCTCATTAATCACACCGCTACTGATAATCTCATTTAGTGACGCCAAATTACCTCGGGCTATTGCGCGTGGTGTGCGCGTGTGCGTGCGTCTGCGTGTACAAACATTCACCCCTAATTATGGCCCATTTACTCGCAGTCAACCTCCCGTCCTCTCTCACTCAACACCTCCTCGTGCACACGCGTGCGCGCGGCATTATTGATGCACAGATAATGGCGTGCCTCCGCAGCTGAGGAGGATGCTCGAGGTTTAATGACTCTATAATTACTAACACAAACAGCAGAGGGGAATCAGGGCCCGAGGTGCCACGCGGAATGTGCTCACGGGTTGGTGTCTGCTGCCCCCTGGCGGTCAGACTGAAAACTGACCGAATGGAGAGCTCGCGTGTGTGCACCGTGTCGGCCTGAAGAGGGCGATGCTGGAGTCTGCAGAGGTGGAGGAAATGTTATACTGTATATAATGTTACATTAAATGTACTCGTTTTGTGGCCCTTTTCTGAGTGGAAGATTACAACATCATTATTGATTAAGCTCATTTAACTGCGTTAGGAGGATCCCTCTCCCCGTGATGGACAGAAGTGCATTAGGTGTCATGTGTACAGATTGAACAAGATAACAGAGTTACACATTCAATGCATATGACAGAAATTATTCAAATAATGAGAGTATAGCATGATGAAAAAGTTACAACTATACGTTCTCAGTAAATACCCAAACAAGTGGCTAAAATAAAAAAAAATGTGCACAGATTATTTTTGCCCCATTTAATTTTTTTTGCATTGTAAATCTGATATTGACATCACTCCACGAAATATCTTTACAGAGCAAATAGTGTTCTGTAATGTTGATGCTCTGACCACGTGTGTTGCACCTTTTAATATCTTCAATTAAATAATTAATTATGTTAAGTACTTACTTTCTCATCACTGGAAAGTCGTTTGCAGGAACTGTTAAACGTCTGTGCAGCTTCAGTCTGGACCTGACACACAGGTCAAAGTGACAGTGAGTCCGCATGAACACACCGGCACCCGTAGAGGGAGTCACCAATTAAAAATGTCTCCTGCGGGGGTCCAAAAAACAAATAGTCTTCAATGGAGTAGATTCAATTTCTGAAGAAAGTGATGTGATTTTTTTTCTGCCTCATTTAAATGTGCTGTGGGGGGTATTCAAGTACACAAATTAACAGCACATACCTGTTGTTGTCTTTATTGTTTTATTTTTATGAATAAACCCCACGCTCTCTTGCTTTGTGCATTTAAGGTTCAACAACACGAGAAACAACTTTTTATTCTGTGAGGTTGTCAAATCGCTGTGTTGTAAGAGCTCAGTTTTAAATAAACAGCACCCACCGTGTCTCTTTTGTTTGTCAAACAAGACAAAATGTTGGTAATAATTCTCCTTTGAACACGAGTTAGCCCACACGTTGTTGATCGGAGCAAATCTTCCAATCTGCCTGCTACAATATTCATAAATGCGTCCAATTAACTTGTTTTTCTGCAGTTTTTTCCTCTTCCTCTTTTTAATTAAGGTAAGTTGTATCCAACCCATATCTTGTAGTTCTTCTCTTCTTTTTTTTTTTTTTACTTTTCACCATCGTATAATGACAAAAAACCTCTTTCAATTCCCAAGACCAATCTTTTAAAATCTCACCCTCATTATAATTCTGGCCCGGTGTCATCCAGGTCTGCTGAATATCGTTACCGACTTCAAAGCCGGAGGAAGCGCGTTAATCAGAAGGTTCCCCCGTGATAGCGAGGCCCTGTAACCCCGGGGAAGATTCCAGCCACATGAATATGGAAAATACATATCGCGTGCACGTGTGTGAGGGAAGACTCGTGATGAAGCGGAGGATGAATGGAGGTGTGACGAAAGACAGTGAGAAAGTGAATCTGGGGATGAACGGTGTATTCATTGGAATTCAGAGAGTTCAAGAAGGGAGAATCTGGAAGGAATCACACTTTAAAAAAAAAAAGAAGACAAATATTAAGAAAATAAGAGTGAAATAAAACTACCTATGTGCGAGTTGCTGAATGCCACCACCAGAGGGCGATCACGTTACACCCAGCACGTTCTTTTTTACGACTCACTTTTTTTTCAAGGCCGGAGAACTTTGGACTGACTTACTTTACTTTTGCAGGAGGATTTTTATTTTTATTTTTTTTAATAATTGGCATAATTTTTAGACTTCTTGAATAAGAGCGTTCAAGCCTGATCCGCATGACCAAGGCCCTGAGAGCGGAGACACGTTGTACCTCACCCGGTGGTTGTTGGCTCAAGGCCGGCAGCGACCGCACGAGAATGAAGGAAAAGAGGGAATAAAGGGGCATGAAAGCTGGAGGTGACGAGTCGCCCCTGCATGGGGAACCTCCATCGCCATGGCGACTCAAACACAGACCTAATAAAAAATGCCTCCTCCTCCTCCACCTCCTCCTCCTCCTCCTCCTCCTCCCTCGGCTCCCCTTGCCACGCCACGTGCCTCCCACCTTCTTATCTATTTTTCACGCTTTGCTCTCCAAACACGCACTCGCCGTCCTTCCTCCCTCATCAGCCAGATAAATAAAAAAAACTCTCTCTCTCTCTGTCTCTCTCTCTCTCTCTCAGGCTGAGTTCCTCTCATCCATGTTTTCCTCTCTCACCCTCCTCTTGAGGAAATGTGACCCCGGGGGGGGGATTCATGAATGATCTCATCTCTGCTATGCAAACACCATCATGTGAGGCACAGAAGCAGCTTTGAAAGAGACTACCTCTGTGCGTGCGTGCGTGTGCGTGTGCGTGTGCGTGTGTGAGTCTGCATAATGGGGTGACAAATTGGCTATTTTGTTCTAATAATAACATATCGCAATGATTTTCCGCACGCCCTCTGATGGATTCCCATGCCAACATCGGCCCTGGCAACCACACAACCGGCCCTGGGCAGGCTGGAGATCACATGACACATGACAAGGCTGTTACCAGGTGAACCTTTGTTTCCATCAGAAGAACAATGGAGACGAGTTGAGAACAATGGAGACGAGTTGAGAACAACGTCGACGCACTTGATCTCCGGATTAATGTCATTAAAAATATGCAACGCAGACTCACACGGAGCAGAGAGCTGCGGGTGCGCTTCAAACTTCAAGCACGTTTGCACTTTTCATGACTCCCCAATCAGGGATGTCACAGCAGGGGGGGAGGGGGGGGGGGGGGCTTTCCATCAGCTGTCAAAGTAAAAAAAAAAAACACCTGCTGCAACATCATTGATTGGAGACGGCAAAAAGTTTTCACGCACAGAAAAGTAGAGCAAGCAGCACTTTTACACTCCGGTGCTTCAAGAAAAAAGGGAAGAGTGCAACGTGTGAGATCCACGGGCACGTGCACGTGCTCCAGAACAGATAGGGGGGGGGGGGGGGGGGGGGGGGGGGGCAGATGGGCGAAGTGGTCTCCCAATAAATAAACCCGTCAAAAGGTACCTCCAACGTGACGGACGAGTCCTCTCGTCGCCTGCTCGATGGTAAAAGTGAGGTTGCGAGACAGAAAAGGGCCGAAGCTAATCCGTTAGCACTCTTTTATTTATATATATATATATATATATATATATATATATATATATATATATATATATATATATATATATATATATATATATGCAGATGAGGACCATTCAAACGTGTATATTCCTTTTTATTTGAGCCTTTTGTCCACATATATATGTATTGAGAAAGGTATTGGGGTTTGTTTTTGGGCCATCTGGTCTAATGGAATATATCTTTCCCATATCCGGGGTGAGGTTTTTACATCCTGCAGAATGACCACGATGTGGCTAGCTAATGGGAAGCCCACTGTTCCGCGTGGAGGAGGTAACGCAGCCGACTCCTGAGAGCACTGTGCAGAAACCTTTCGCCCATGTCACAGAGGAAGTATTTTTAGCCGCATGCGGCGCATGAATATGTAATGCTTCTGCTCTAATTATCTTTGCGGACATCGATCTCGGACGTATACGAATCAAAGCCCCTTCCGATTTCCCTTTTTTGTCGCCGTCGCTAATGCGGCTAATCCGTTACGATAACGGGCGGCGCGGCAGGAGGAGAGAGAGAGCGCGGTATAGCGAGCGAGCGTCTGACTGAATTAGCCCAAGCTGCTAATGTTCTCACGCTACAGGGTGAGAGGAACGCCTAATGGGGGCCCCATGCTTTTACCTCCTATCTTTGCAACGTAAATGTTGTAACGTTCATTACGTCCCTCGCCGCCATGGGGTAAGTCCCCCGAGGTTGGAAGGAGAGGACCACCTTCCTCTCCGTTCCATTACCCCCCCCCCCCCCCCTCCCTTTGCTTCAAGTCTGGTGTTCGTCCCTCCCTTCCTTCTCCACACCGGTTGCTTTTCATCTTCGTCTTCCACGCCGCCGCCACCGCTCTCCTTCCCCTCCTCCCAACCCCGCTCTCCTCCTTTAAGTTTCTCTTCCCAGACAGACCAGAGACAGAGCGAGAGATCACCTCCCCCCCCCCCCCCCCCCCCCCCCCCCCCCCCCCCCCACCACAGACACCGTTCAGATCAATGGTGGCGATAGGAGCCTCCGAAGAGTCAGGGAAAGGAAATTACCCCGACCGTGCTCACCGCTGGCCGATTCCCTTCCCAAAAAGCCCCCTCATTTCAGCCTCTCATCTTGATTCCTTGAGCTCTCATAAGTTCCACCGATGCAGAGGATGGATGGATGGATGGATGGATGGATGGATGGATGGATGGATGGATGGATGGATGGATGGATGGATGGATGGATGGATGGATGGCGGACGCGATGGCATCTCTCTCTCTCTCTCTCTCTCTCTCTCATTCTCTCCCTTTTGCTTTGTGTGAACAATACCCACTTCAATACGGCCTTTGCTCCTGAGCTCAGCGGCGATATTATGAAGGATGAACGTGAGCCACCGGGGAAGTGTTTGGAGTGAATGGGCCTACCGTGCCCTTGTGTGACCTTTGGACAGGATGTGTGTACAGTACGTGGTGTGTGTGTGTGTGTGTGTGTGTGTGTGTGTGTGAGGGGGGCGGGTCGGGTATTTTGAGCCCTGGATGAGTGACAGAAGAGAGCATCTGTCGGAGGAACACACTGGCAGACGACTCATACATTATTCACTAAATGGAGGCGCAATACGGGCATGAGGAGGAGGCGTGTGTGTGCCTGCGTACGCGGCCACCGCGTGTGTGTGTGTGGTGTTTTTCATGACTTGTGTTCAAGTGAAACGGAAGACCAATCAAAGAGGTGACGCGATTGCCGGGGGGGGGGGGGGGGGGGGGGGGGGGGCCGGGATGAAAAAGGAAAAAAAAAAATGTTTTTCTTGATACGAGCATGAAGGGGGGAATATAAATGTGATATTCAACCTGCGATGATCTTTGTTCAACGAAGCGAGCGCACATTTATGAAACGTGAAGACGGTGGAATCGCTGAACGGAGTATGGCAGTAAAACATCTAAAATAAATTTTTTAAAAAAGGGGGGGCGAAGCGTTTTGAAATGGGAGGTTTAAGACTTAAAGTGAGCTGCTTTACGGTAATGTTACAGCTCGTCACGCAGGTGAGGCACCACGAACACACAGTTGCTCACTGCAATGTGGTATCACGGGGTTACGCTCAAAGGAATTCAAAATAATTTTGCGTTATTTGCAATTTTTTATGACTTTTTCCACCAAGAATGATGTTTTGGCCACCAAAATCTACAACAAATGTAAAACCTGCAGACTGTATAGTGACAATACTGAACACAAACACGGAAGGATTGCATTGATTTAATATACATATTGATTGTCAGAATAATAATTAACACATGGTCCAAGAGGTCTACTTTATGGTTTTCAGAAACAGACTTTCATAACATCTAGTGAGTCTCTGACCTGGTTCAAACATCTTCTACAAATGACCTAAAACTCTGTGAATGGAGCTCCGTGATCAGTCGTCTGGGGAAAAGTGATATATCTATTTTTTTCATTTTTTTTTATTGGAATGATAATGAGATTACCGTGTTCCTGATTTCACGCCGTGAGCGCCAGTGCGTCCGTTATCCGTCTTGATGCTAACAGGTATGGACGGGTCTGAAGCCGTCTGCCCGTTCCCTTTCTTCTCATCCCCCAGAGAGACCAGACAGCCCCTTCCTCGGCATTCCTCAGATAGCGTGCATGATGGGGGGGCTTGGGGGGAGGGGGGGTCGTGGTGACATTGTCACGGCGACCTTTGACCCCCAACTGTCACTGAACGCATTTCCCCCGTCTTCAATCTAGCAGCGCTCGTTTTTCCTCCTCTTATTATATCTTATTATAAGCGTCTAGAAAAGCACATTATTATATAGAAGTATTATTATTATTATTATTATTATTATTATTATTATTATTATTATTATTATTACTTTCAATGACTGACACAGTTACCATTAAACAGATAACATTGTACAGATCCATACAAATTATAAATCTCTTAAATCTCTAAAGACTCGGAGGGGGTGGGGGGGGGGGGCACATTGATTCCAGTTGGGTGGATGGAGTTAAAAATCAGATTCATCCGCTCCAATAGAATTTCTAAGATAGCGGTTATTAACTGATTATCCTCCATTGGTTTAGCAGGTCTGCCACGACTTAAAAATAATTGTGTTTTCATGTGGGGGTTGTCCACTAGTAATCAAATGACCCGTTGCCGTTGGGTTTCCTAATCAATTCTTGCCAGTCCATTACACCAGTGATGTGTAGGATGTGAGCGGCCACGGAGAGGAAGTGTGTGTCAGTCTGGGATGAGTGAAAACATTACAGGGAATAGCTGGAAGAAGAAAAAAAGAAGAAAGAAGCGTCCATATTCCCTGATGTCATTTAGGCGTGGGCTAAGCCGGAGTCATTTGGGTAGGGGGGGGGGGGGGGGGGGCGGGGCTAAGCTGGTAATTGAATTTGATGGCATAAAGATGGTCCCGGCCTATTGCCCGGTGCAGCCTCGTATAGGGCCCCTCCTCCTCTTTATTCTCTCGACATATCTATCACTGTGGAAACAAAATGGGCGTGATGGATTACAGAGCAATGTGACCCAGGTATGAACCCCCCCCCCCCCCCCCAGCCATGTTAGAGGTCCTTAGGTCTTGTGACAGTGAACAGCTGGTTGCATTCTCTGATTCACACACACACACACGGGCTGCATCCGAAAGCATTAACTCTTTCACTTGAGGGCTGTGTCGAGTGTCAGATTCTGGACGTGGAGCCCACACTGTCACTAACTGCACTCCCTGGACAAATATGGGGAGAAAATGAAAAAGAGATTTCAGAGAAAAGCAGACGGAAGGATCAAAAATATGCGTTTAAAGTTCTATATATATAATAAAAAGACAAAGATAGAAATGTTTATCTCCTTCCTACCTCACAATATAGCCCCAAATCCACAAAACCAGCCTGAAAAACTAACAATTGCATGAGGTTCTATGGAGCAGCGGACACACGCTACTATGTGATTGGCCAGTCTGAATTTAAGGGGCGGGACTTAGCGAAGGGGTGAATTGTTAACTAAATTGTGGTATAATTTGGGGTTCAACATACCAGGTATAATAACGGTCTTTTATATTTTATTAATTTTAGACATTCAGACTCCACTTCCAAAAGGTAAATGTGTCTCGTGTGCTTTGGTAACATGGCTCGTTAGCGATAGCTAGCCGCATCCGGTCCGCTACCTTCACCGTCCTGTTGGCGCATCTCACATCGTGAACCTGGCCGAGTTGTTTATTTTGAAAAGACCCGATGTGTATGTACACAAGCAACTTTTGGCACGTGTTGCGGTCTTTTGTAGCAAAACAAGAGATTTCCCAACGATGGAACCCTGTAGTGAATCACGTCACGGCAAAACAATGTGCTGTGCAGCGACGTCGACAGAAGTATCATCCTTCACAAACCCATGTAAGATGACGGGTAGCAGCCTGTTTGGAGGGAAGGACACCAAGGAGGTCATAGGCACCGGCACATGGGGGGGGGGGTGTATAAGGGGGGAGGTGAGTGAGGCTGAGGGATCGAGAGAGAGAGAGAGAGATGTGGGCGCTTCGCCGTGGTTCAGCGAGTATTGATCTGGTGTCAGGTGCTAGAAGATGGATCATGAACTCCTCCTTCTGTCTTCTCCTTCTCCACCTTCCCCCATGTCTAGTCCTCCTGCTCCTCCTCCTCATCCCTCCATTCATTTCAGTGCTCTTTACCCAGCCCCCCCCCCCCCCCCCCCCCCCCCCCCCCCCCCCCCCCCCCCCCCCCCCCCCCCCCCCCCCCCCCCCCCCCCCCCCCCCCCCCCCCCAGAACATCTCTCCATCTCTGTCCATTTAGATCACGCCGCAAATATCCATCTCTCCCAGCGGCTCCTTGTTCCACCCCGCTGGCTCCATGTTGGCCTCACCGCTGTCTTTCTATAAAACACACACACACACACACACACACACACACACACACACACACACATGGAAATGTCAAGTCAAAGAAAATGTGTCTCCTTACTGTGTGGGTGTGTAAAAAATACTGAATAAAGCAATGTGTTAGTCGGCGGTTGCCGCGGTAACCGTAAGCATCAGAGAGTGCAGGTTTATAAACACTGCCTCATCGTGGACAGATTCCCGTCTGCCTCACTCTCTCTCTCCGTTTCCTCTTTATCCGAGTCGCTAGGCCCCGCCCCCTCGCGTTCATCTCGCCCGTGACGCTAACGGTGAAGGACGGATGAGTCAACTGCGTCCTCCCGTCTTCTCCCTGTACCTCTCAGCGCATGACCTATGCGGTTGAGGCTTGCCCCAATTATCGACCGGTAGCTGGGAACCACCTCGGGGATGCTGACTGGCCGATCCCAGCTCCCCCCCCCCCCCCCCCCCCCCCCCCCCTCTGGACCGGACTCTGAAAGACAAAGTCAGATTACAAATACTTAGAAAATAGATTGAGAAAAGGTTTCGATGGACATGATAATGAAAGAGTTAGGTCCCGGCCTACCTATGGCTTTATCAAGGGGGTTTCTCCCAGGATTCTGTGGTGGGTGGTCCTTCAGACCCTTGAGGGTTGTCCAGGGTCACAGCTCCCCAGAAGAAAAAATGTGAACAATGTGAAAGTCAAACACATCAATCTGGTGCACATTGAGAGCAAAATAAAGTGTCTATGAGCCTTGGTAGCGTTGGTAAACCCAGATGGGGTCTGTGTTGTGAGACGGGCGGGTTGCCGAGACCCACAACGACAGACTGGCGCCCCATCCCTGAACCCACCACGCGTGGACCCCGTGGAGGTAACGCTGGGTGAGGGTCCTGCAGACGGAGGCAGACATGCTGACATTTGCGTGATCGAGCAGACAAACACACTCGTGGTTTTTGATTTGGGCTCACGTCTACACACACACACACACACACACACACACACACACACACACACACACACACCCCTCGGCTTGAGCAGAAACCCAAAAACCTGCATTTGGCATTTGAAATCGCCATTGGATAATAGCTGTTTGTGGGAGGTTTTTTTTAATCTCAAATAACCCATTTATATGCACACCCATATGCATATAAACACTCAACATGAAACATCTGTGTGTGTGTGTGTGTGTGTGTGTGCGAGCTTGTGATCCTGGGGGAGTGCCGATGTGTAAAATGACAACGTATATCTGTAACCTTCAAGAGATCTGCAAAGTCAGAGCGACAGAGAAAGAAAGAAAGAAAGAAAGAAAGAAAGGGAGGGGGTGGAGATGAGCACACACACACACACACACACACACACACACACACCTATGACTGCACACATACACACACAAACAGGTAATAAGCAAAGTCAGAGATAACACGTTGTGTCCTGCAGCGGGCTGAGAGCACCAAGGAGACCGGCTCAGATACAGATGACGTGTGTGTGTGTACGTGTGTGTGTGCGTGTGTGTGTGTTTGTGTGTGTGTGTGTATGTGTGTGTGTGTGTGGCTGCATGTATAACAGGACAAGCAGGAAGAAGGAGAGGATGGAGTAGAGGAAGAAGAGGAGGAGGAGAAGAGAGGACGAAGAGGTGGAGTGCTGTGCAGTGCAGCCCCTGTATGTGTGTGTGTGTGTGTGCGTGTGTGTGTGCGCGTGTGTTCGGTTGACATTCAAGCAATATGCCATCAATTTGCGTGCGTTGTTTCCGTTGAATGAAGGCATCTCAATCAGAGACACGGAGCCTCAAACTCGTGTACGTGTGCGTCGTGTCTTTTCGAAACGAACTTCCAATCTTCACAGGAAGTTCGGTTCATGCAACAAGACCAATTAGCTTCAGGAAAAGAGGGTGGTGCACTAGCGAGTCACGTGACCTGCAATCCAGTTGAGGCGTGTCAAATTCTGACTTCAGCCTGCGGTGAACACGCGGTTAGCGCTGGTAATTTAACAAAAAGAAAAGAATTAGGGTAGTGAGGAACACGGTGGGGCTGCTAATAACTACGTGAACTAAGTCAAAACGTAAACAATGTGACATAAAGGAAAATACGTAACCTATGAAATAAAGCTCTGATAACCCCGGTGCACACTTCCTCCCCGGCATCAGACCGACAGCTGCCAGACACACACGTCTTCAAATGAATGCTCATGTTGCTCTTTGTGTAAATAAGCAACAGCTTGTTTTTTTGTTTTTTTTACGAGGCGACAGTGTTGTGTTTTAATCTTCTTCTAATTCTCTGGAGTGACAACAAAAATATATAGATGTGTTAATAATGAACTGGTTTAATTCATTTTGCCATATTTGTTCATTCCCCAAAACAACACATTGGATCTTGTTATTTATTAAAGAATGTCTTTTCAACAAATAAATAATGAACTGTTGTGTGTGCGCGCAGGGATGAGTGTAAAGAGCTGCCTCACCTGGCCGGCTTCATAGGCCCCGCCCCTCATCAGCCCAGGTGAGCCAGCTGGGTAACAGAGCGGGCCCAGCTTATGATTACGTGTTCAAATTATGCCCCAAAAAACACTTTAATTCAGATTATTTGAGAATACTATGAATGAAAAAACACAAAACATCAAACAATCATTGTTTAAAACTAGTAATAATGCTAATGTGTTGTATTTGTGTATAACGAGTACACAGACATGTACCGTTGACACATTTGTTGTGTTGCGCCGGTTTGTCCATGCACGATTGTTTGTCAGTGAACGCTGCAGCCATGCACACACACACACACACACACACACACACACACACAGGTGGTCGTGTTTGTGTGCGTGTGCGTGTTTGCATGTGCAGGATCAACAGTATTTGGACTCTATGGTCACACATGCCGAGCGTCAACAAGTCGAGACTCAAAGAGCTCGTTAACATTCAGTCAACACGCGTGAGACTTTAGTTTTTAAGTGAAATCCTTCATGTGCTGTCACGTGTTACGCAATAGTTCTAAGACATATGACACTTTTTACACCTTTTAATATTTCCAGGATTTCACGAATGGAGAGCTCACTCGCTACGAAGCACGTTTTTATGAATAAAATAATAATTTTATCAGCAGAAGAAAAACAAAAAGTCCCCACAGCGTTCCATTTGACTTTTTTTTTCTTTTTTTTTTTTTAGCAAAAGAAAGCCGAATCCTCCGCTATCTGCTTTTGGGTTTTTCATTCGTCTCCGTTGCAGCTAATCGTCCTCGTCCATCTTCCTGACGTTAAGACAGGAAATTAATTATGAGGCCAACTTCCTGTTTAATGAATCCGCAGACACACAAACACACACACGCACACACACACACACACACACACACACACACACACATGCATAGCCGAAAGCTGCATGATGAAGATTGTTCTATGTGCGACAGGAAGCTGTGTGGGGGAGGGTGGGGGGGGGGGGGGGGTGGGGGGGGATGACGCATGGACATGAGAATGGGAGAGAGGGGGGGGGGGGGGCCTTACATAATGACACCAAGTATGAATAATGTAAAATATGTGCTTACTGTTGTTTCTATGAATAATGCACCATGTGTGTCTTTGTGAGTTCGTGAGTGGACGTGTGCGCCTCTGATGGGTGTCCCCTTGAGTTGGGCGTGTGTGTGTGTGTGTGTGTGTGTGTGTGTGTGTAACCGAGCTCAAACAAACCCAGACAGACTCTGTGAAGCAGAGTTCTTAGGATTCACTTTGAACTGGCAAAGTAAAGTAAAGGAGAGAGAGGGAGTGAGAGGGGGAGGGAGGGAGAGAGGGAAAGAGGGAGAGAGAAGGAAAGGGAGGGAGAGAGGGAGAGAGGTTGAGAGAAGGAGAGAGAGGGATAGCGGGAGAGATGGAGAGAGGAGAGAGAGAGAGGTAGAGCGAGGGAGAGAGAGAAAGAAGGAGAGAGAGGGACAACGAGAGAGAGAGGGACAACGAGGGAGAGAGGGACAACAAGGGAGAGAGAGGGAGAGAAGTTGAGAAAAGGAGAGAGAGGGATAGCGGGAGAGATGGAGAGAGGAGAGAGAGAGGGAGAGCGAGGGAGAGAGGGAGAGAGAGGGAGAGAGAGAAAGAAGGAGAGAGAGGGAGAGAGAGAAAGAAGGAGAGAGAGGGAGAGCGGGAGAGAGGGAGAGATAGGGAGAGCGAGAAAGAAGGAGAGAGAGGGAGAGCGGGAGAGAGGGAGAGAGAGGGAGAGAGAGAAAGAAGGAGAGAGAGGGAGAGCGGGAGAGAGGGAAAGAGAGAGAGGGAGAGCGGGAGAGAGGGAAAGAGAGAGAGAGAGTGCAGGAAGACGAGGAATGAGATTGAGGTGAATCAAAGAGCCGGTCTCCACTTGTCATTTTCTCCCCTGTGATCTCACCTCTCACTAAAACTCCTATCAGGTCACAGACTCCATTAAACTCCAGGGATTTCTCAACTTATAGATTTTTTTGTAATTAGAGCTGCTCCGTAATAATTTTGAGACTGATTGATTGACTGATTTTATTCTTTCTGATTAAAGTCAACCACACCGACGCCTCCAGGGACGTAAGAGCATGAGCACAACCCAGATATCACCTCATTAGAGCTCAAATGAACTCAGGTTAACTTGGTTTTCTCAGCTTCTTTTGCTGTTCCAAAATATAAAAATAAAAAGCATAACAACATGTTCAATAAAGATGCTATTTTATACCTCGTCTGATTCAACTGTAAAACTGGAACTGGGTCAAACAACACCGACTGTCAAATTGGCCTTGAACCAAATCCATCATGCGGTGAACAACATGTTTCTCATCAGTAGCCTCGAATACATGTTTTTCTATTCAGTAAGAAATGAACTCCTGGTCCTGACTTCAATTTGCACCTATAAAAAAATATATTTTTTCTTTTTTTAAGTTTATCATTTTGAAGAAAAGTCAGTCAGTAGCCCTTTTGTGTTATTTATGCGTCACTAACGTGCAAAGAAATGACACGAAATGACATTTCTCTGTCCATATCCAACACGTGTATCATGGTGGAAGCAGTGAAATTGTTACATTTCGATACATTCTCATATACTCCATGTCGAGCTGGGAATGGGGCAATATTTTTAATTAATGCCGATAACTGATGAGGATAAAAAGGGGCGTCTGTTTCAGTTAATTAATACGTTTTTATATATTTCGCTGTTTTTTTTAAAGAATGTTTAAAAATGTGCTTTGCATTTAGTTAAAAGGTACGTGTGTTACATTTTCTATAACAACTGTGGAAGAAAATATTGATGAATTGCAAACTATTGTGTGTCGATGGGCGGGGCTATTTACAAAACCAGGAAGTCGAGCATGACCGGCAAAACCAATCCAACGAGGGGAAGAAAGCCAGGAAGGGGGGGGGAATCCAAAAGGTCAAAAGGTCAGACAGAAGGGTCGGCCAGGCAGGTGAGCAGATGGTTGGAAAAGCTGAACGGATGCACACGAGACGATCTGGCAAGGAACGAGTGGGGACCAGGAGGCTGATGAGGGAACGAGAGGAGGAGGAGGCGAGGAGGTGGGAGGGGACGCTCAGGTGAGAGTTAACGACCAGGAGCCGCCTGCACACATTGGTATTCATGTGCATCCGAAACACATTTAAATCCTTCACTGCTGATGACAATGAACGGCTTCAGGTTCATGATTATGTACATAAAGATGTGTTGTTGTTGTTGTTGTTGTTGTCAGGTGGAACTGTGAAGCCATACTGTTTACATTAATACCAGACTTTCCACCACAGATCGGTATTTGAGACGCGTGTTTGTGTCCTTATTTTGAAGGGGCATTGTTTACGTTTTACTTAAGTTTACGTACTTATTTTTAGGCCCAACCCTGATGAATTCTCCTAAACTTAATTAAGTGGTTTTGTTTGCCTAAAGCTAAGCAAGTGTGTCTGTTTGAATTTGAACATTAACCACAATAGCAATAATACCGCGTTTTGCTTTTTGTTGAAACAGCCGTTGAAAGAAATTCAACATTTCATGAAGCCGATGCGCCAATATGCGTCAATGTGAACTGACCAATCACAGCCTGGATGGGGCGGGGCATTTAAAAACAGGTTGAAGCGCTACAGCAAACGTTCAACATGTTGATGTCATTGTTATGCGTGAATGAGAGTATGATTAAGTTAGCGCATTAGCATTAGCATTTGGTTAGCCACCAATGAAGAGCATTCTTTTCTGCAAAAAAAACCCTAAATGTTTGTATGTGTATTTCTTAAACTGTATATTGTCCAATATTGGAATGCATGTTACACTATCATAGACACATGACATTTAACATTTGATAATAGATATAATAATATCACAGATTCTTGCCACCTTGATTCCCATTGTGCTCTAAAGTCACAGCTATTGTTCAGTCATTTGGTTTGTGTGGCGTGGGTCGTGTCACTCCTCCATTTCCAACACTTAAGGAAAAGTAATATATGCACGGTTGTGCATAATAAATCTAATTAAATAAATGCGATGCAGGCAATCTACTACGAAATGAATCATCGGTGCCGCATGCATTAGTCCAATTTAGTGCGATCCCAACCCCACATATGCATATAGATGAACAGAAGCACGTAAAAGAGGCCATTACTTTGTACGTATTTATCTCTCTCTGTGACCTCCCTCGTTCTCGTGCTCTCAGACACCTTTTTCTTTTTTTTTCTCATCATCTCGCTCCGCTGTGCCGGAAAAATAGAAACAAACAGACGTCAGATTCCCTCTGCGCTCTCACGGCTCACCGAAAGTACACTTTTTGAACCCGCGTCGCACTGTGAGGTCGCTTTTTTATGGAGGCCGTGATGATGAGCTGAGTGCTGTCAAAATGTGACACGCGCATCGTATATGCAGCGTGACCTTTATTTGCCCCCCCCCCCCCCGCGATAGAATTGTGGATTGCAGATGGAGGAGGGGGGGGGGGGGGGGGGGGGGACTTTTCACGGAGCACACACACACACACACATAGACAAACACACACTGGGTTTGCTCTCAGTGGGAGAGCTGGTGGTCAAATACGTCCAACTGAGGAAGTCACCCCCCTCCCACCACCATATGTCACAACCAAACACCCCCCCCCCCCCCCCCCGATCGCGGCTCCTCATTAGTGACCTCACCGTTCGCTCTCAAACCAAAACCATCCGCAGTCCCTCGTTCACCGAACCATCACCGCTCTCGCACTCGACTTCATGAAACTGCATGACTACTCGATGCGTAAGCAACCCCGGAGCGGCCGACACTCAAATCAGGAGGCGACCGATGACTCAACTTCCCCATTTACTCATTGTCGGTGGAGAGGGGGACCAGAAATATACAGTAATGTGACTCAAGTCCTCTTGACTTATCTCATACTGTAGCAGAACTGAGAAGGTTAAAAGGTCATTAAGTAACTGAGTAATAATTACATATTAAAATGCCAAATGAGAGTTGCTTTGGTTTGAACCAGAGTTATTAGCAGCCAGGAATATGTGTCCTGTGATTGGTCGGTTTATCTTTCCACAAACGAGTAACAAGGATTAACACAGATATCAAAATGAGTCAAGTGAAACACCTTTAGTTGTCATAATGTATTAGTTTTATGTAAGCTTCCACTCCAGCGCATCCTGTGAGGTGCACAATGCCGAATACTTGAATACCCTTAGATACCCCTTAGATACCCCTTAGATCCGAACCTAGCTCAAATGTCGTACACAGACAATTTTAACAACAGTTTCTTTATATTACATTCAGGACATAGAAAATAATAGTAATAGTAACAATTGTAACGGAAAGATGCCGTGGAGTAACGTCTACCTGAGCCGAGAATGAAGTCGGTCCTCCGTGTGTGTTGTAATGGGAGATTCTCTGTGCTTTGTTTTGATAGCCCAGGTGTGAGTGCATGTGAGTGCACGTGAGTGCATGTGAGTGCATGTGAGTGCATGTGAGTGCATGTGCTAGCATGGCTAGCGTATCGCTGCCACTTTACTCTGTGCTCGCACCCTCTGCTGAACTCTAATAGCTCTGCAGCAGCGTTGCACTGTTAGCACTGTTAGCTGTTAGCTGCTAGCTGCTAGCTGCCGAGTGGAAGTGAGAGCCATGTGGAATCAACCCTTCACTATATGCTCTAGTTCCATTCACAGCTCCTGTAAAAATAAAAAATAAAATGTCCATGGTCACCTTTTGTAGACTTGCTCGCGATATCATTATTGAAATCTTCAAGCAATCAAGACCTTAAATAGCCATTCTATGAAAATGTCTTAAAATAAAAAACTGTCGGAAAAGGCTACATTTGAAAGGTATTTCTTTTGTCCAAAAATGTGATAAAAAAAAGTATTTTCTGTACAGTTACTGAAATATTTAAAGGGAATCACAGCGGAATTACTTTAATGGGCTTTTCATTGCATCTCATTGCATCATTGTTACAACAACAAAAAAAAATGACGAGAGGCTGAAGGGTTCAAACACGGTCCTCGTGATTAAGAGAATTTCTTTCTTTCTTCCTTTTTTGGTTTAAAAAAAAAAAATGACAAGATCAACGTGGGCAGCTCCACCCAGACACTTAAAACAAGCTGATGACGTTGATGGTTACAGTGTGTTTGATCTAATTTATCCCTCATAATTTAAATTTAAAGCTTCCAACTCGACACAACTAATAAAAGAATAACGGCACGTATTCCCAGAAAAAGGTTCAGCGGGCTAATAAGTGAAGGCCGTGTCGGCGTGTTGCGTTGATGGGGGATAAAGTGAGTGTTTCGAAGGACAGGGCAGACTAGGGTTGGAGTGCCATACTTGCTTTCTTCTCTCTTTTGTCCAAATTATAAACCATCATTCATTTCAGCGTCACTATGGAAACTGAGAGCCCATAATCAGCGAGTGGCGTCGTAAGTGGTCGCCTGAACACACACAAAAAAGACACTAATGAAAGTAGAGGCTGCGCACCCAAAAAAAATGATGATTTTTCTATTGTTCGCGGTGAAATAGTGGATGGATTAAATATTGCATTTAAGTGCAATTTAAGTCATCTTTAAACACGGCGGCGTGAACGGTTTCTGCCGCCGGGTTTATTCCTTCCCCCGTCACGCAGGCGTCGCACCGCCCACGGTGAGATGAACTCTTTTTTTAAAGAGTCTCAATTGGATGGGTTGCCATAACATTTTGATACATATTATTCTTATCCATCCCCCGAGGATGAATTATAATAACTTGGATGATCCCTTCAATATAGCATGTCCCTCCATCCTCAATACCGTGTATATTCACGGCTAATTAGCCCGCTAACGTGCTAAACTAGGACGGCCATCGTGCTACATATCTGCTACGATGCCATCCCATTATTGGGAAGGGGTTGTTAATAAAGCCCCGATGGTACCGACCACACCCGAACCCAGACAACCAGAACGTCCTCCTCTCGGCTGAGTGGACAGAGTGATGAAACACGGACAGACGCCCCCCTCACCTCGGTGAGCAGATCGGTACCACAGCGGGACGGGGCGAGGTCCTACGCACCCTGGGGAGGTGTGTGTGTGTGTGTGTGAGCGCGTGTGTGTGTGTGTGTGTGTGTGTGTGTGTGTGTGTGTGTGTGTGTGTGTGTGTGTGTGAGCAAGACAGACTGGCAGCCTTGAGCCCCCTGCGGAGAAAGGAGATGGAAGAAAGAGCCAGAGAGAAAAGTAACAGTGGGTGAGAGAATCACAGAGTACAGGAAAGAGAGAGAAAGAGACGGAAGAGGAGGAGAGAGATGGATGACCCTGAAGGATGATGGAGGAGGAGGAGGAGGAGGAGGAGGAGGAGGAGGGGGGGGGGATAAACTTAGCGATGGAGCAAGCTCTGAGGTGGAAAAGAAGCAGATGATGACAGAATAAAAAAAAAAAAGGCAGGGGCCGAGAGGAACATGAAAGAAAGATGAAAGAGACGCTGTACTGTGGGGAAAAGGGCATAAAGAGGGGGGGGGGGGGAGGTGTAATTGTGTGGACTGCTGAATGAGGGGGAGGGGGGGTTTAGTTATAGGGAAGATGAAGAAGATGATTCCCCCCCCCCCCCCTCATCTGTGCTTTTGTCTGGGATAGGACATCATCACTGAAGTACTCCTTGTTGAATTATGAATCCAGACGCCAGGCAGGCGCCGTTATTACACCCACAAAGTCAGTTTAGCGCCCTTTTTTAATGGCTGATGTATCGACGTACGCATCATCGTCGATGATTTAAATCACAAGGTTATATCTTTGTATCTTTGTATTCACACTCAAAGGTTTTATGCCCCTGTCGTGCCACCGAAGTTAAAAGTTGACACACACACACACACACACACACACAAACACTCCGCTGGGGGACGATGACCTTATGTTCATATCACACACCCTTTAGGTCCAGGGAGCCTTTATGGCCAAATGTCATTGTTCTTGCTTTCCTGCGCGCGCGTGTGTGCGCGTGTGTGTGGTGTGTGTGTGTGTGTGTGTGTGTGTGTGTGTGTGTGTTTGTTCTGCTCGCCGTGACCTTCTGCGCTCGTCGTGTTTGCTTTAGCTCTCCGCGTGCCCGCTGTTGACTCTTTGAGTTTGTATAATCGCAGTAATATTATCATCCCGTCGTCATCGTCGGGGGGGGTGGGGGACTTTTTTGCCGTCGCCCCGCTGACACGTGCGCGTTTGATGTCTTCTTCGTGGCCTTGCGGTCTGTACGTTCCAGGCACTGATGAGGTTAACAGGAATAATCTACGGCGGTCGCAACTGAGCCAAATCCGACGCGCCGAAATTGCGTCAAATCGCACATAAAGCATCTTTTTATTGGAACGTGATCCAGAAAAAGAAAAAAAAAGTGAATTCTAGATGTAGATTTAATCACCTCGTTTACATGCGCAACTGTGACCGTGTGTGTGACTGTGTGTGTGTGTGTGTGTGTGTGTACGTGTGACTGATGTATTTTTGATTGGTAGTGATTAACAAGCAAAGCGAGCACGACATCTGTGATCAGATTGTTTTTCCGAGAGCCAACCACCTCCGAGCGCACTGGCAGGAGTCCGTCCGCTGTAGCTTGTAATGAGGAAGCATCGCAGCAATTAAAACACACACACACACACGCACACACACACACCGATGCCGTTTTAACATTGCGAGCAGCGTGGCTCTATTTTGATTAATTACAGACGGTGCGAAAGGTTATTATTGCATTCATGTCGTGATTTGTCGCCCTGCAAGATTTTGGACCCGGCGTCGCGTGTATTTGACGGCGCTCTGGCAAAAAATATATAATAATATATCCTCTCTCATCGTGTTGACCTTATTACTCATTATTATTACTTATTAGTGTTAAAGGGGAAGTGCACTCAAATTCCCAAAGACGTTTAGAGTGCTGCAGGAATGAGTTCAAACACGCCGACACGAGTCAGCATATTACCCAAAAAAACATTTTTTTATGGGTTTTTGTTTCCGTGCCTGGAATAAAGTCTGAAGATAAAGTTGTGTTCTATGATATGAGATAAGTCAGTAAATGATGCTGAATGTTAAAAAATATATATATGTTTTTGTTTACATGAAACTATACACAAAGGTAGAAACGGGTGGACGAAAACCACTTTGCTAGTTTTGAAAATGAAAACGTAACACGTTTGCCTTCAAATAAATAAGGAAATTAAGTTAAAAATGTGTCGCGAGCGTAACTTCACAATAACTCAACGACTTTTTGGTGATCAGGCTGGATTTGTGTGTGGGGGGGGGGGGGGGGGGGGAGTTTTGGAAAATGCAAAGGGCAAGTGCCACACCTCGTAACTATAGCTGTCACATGAATGTAATAAAAGAAAAAGAATGTAGTCGTAGACGTATAAGTATAACGTAGCACGACATTGAAGTGCAAATATGTCTCGTACCGACGTGATTGATTAAACGTATTTGTTGTCGTTTTTCTTCACACCTTTCTACAGCAACAACGTCGTCAGAGCATTGCTCCCCGTTATCAGAAAGAAAAAAAAGCATCCAAAGTAAATAAATACTACAAAATACACCCAGTGAAATGCTTTCAACCATTTCATCACAAAGAAATAGATTTTCTTGCCTTATAGAAAATGTTTGATGGAGACCGAGATGCATTATGGCGTTCAATTATAGACATCACTCAGGTGTAGTTTCCTGCTGCTGCACACACACACACACACACACACACACACACACACACACACACAAGTGAAATGGAGGGCCCTGCACTGTACACGGAGAACCTTTCACACCTTTCCCTCGCTCCCCCGGCTCAGCTAACGGTCTTATCTAACAGAAATCATGACCGGGAGGAGGGGCGGGCGAGTCCGAGCCCTCTCCTGTGTGAATGCTAGCGTCACGAGGTTGAGTCTGCTCGGATTGCTCCGATCAATAATGCATTAGAGAGAGGGAGGGAGAGAGAGAGAGCATCATCTGTGATGCCGATGACTCACAAGGATCCGCTGGAACAAAAAGACAGAAGAGGATAAAGAGAAAGAGGAGAGATCAAAAGGTGAGAGGACCGAGCGCACAGGAAGCAGGAAAACTAACGGGACAAAGGATCGCCGAGACGCAGACGGCCAGGACGTAGTTAAATGAATCCACAATAAGCTGAATTTGAAATGACTCCATTATCATCGTGTGTACTCTTGACTCTTGAAATCCACACGCCGCTAAATATTCACTTTGTCAAAAGCCGTGTTTCCGTTGTGAGGTCTTTGATCTCGATACGCACTCTGACAATTAATTTTTTGATTGTGTTGTGGTGTCGCCACACGGGGGGGGGGAGGACACGTGAAACATAGACACAAAATAAAGGGCCCGACATAAATACCAGAATATTGCTCCGCGCCCACAAGGACTCACGATGATCTGCAACCAGTGTACGCCTCAAAGTTACAATAAGTAGTTTTTTGATTTTGGCGGTCCCTGTGGACAAAGGCGGTGGTGCAGCAGGGTCTCACAGTGTCCCGCGGCTCCTACTGCAGGTCACAGAAAAAGCCGGATCTGGATCTGGTGGGGCTGGTTCTGAAGGAGTTTCTGGTGAACCTGCATGATTCTGTTTGACTTTGCAGGAACCCGACCAGGTGGAACGGATGAAAGACATTAACAGTAACTATATACTAACTATCACGCTCTGGTTTACTCATGTAGGTCATTCAGAGGTATTACCTCGAGACGGTTTCATGACCAAGTCAAAGTCCCCCCCCCCCCCCAAAAAAATGTCTTTCAGTATGAAATACTATTTCAAAGAGCGGTTTTCAGTGTTAATATGTGTTGCTGTGGTAACAGTCACAGTCCCCATCCTCCGCCGAGTGTTTCAAGGATGTAAAGTAACGCTTCACCCCAAAATCTCAGCGTCACGTTCGTCCCCACAGACGTGACGGGTGGCTGTAACAGCTGCAGTCGGCTCGGCTTCGTGACAACCTCCGTGCCAACGATGGCCGCAAACTGGGAGAATTGGATTGCACATGTCGTAGCACCGGTGCCTTTTCATCAAGTATTATTGTAGTTCAAGCTCCGACGTCTTCAAGTTAAACAATGACACTCCTCTATAAATAAACTAGACTCAAGGCAGCTAGTCACAGCTTAACGTTTCCTTCTCTCCTCTTCATTTGACTTATTGTCACTAAGTGCATGTGGAGGTGTGGTTCTAAAAGTCTTTACAAACTCAAAGAGCACTCCACAGTCTGTGTTGTGCAAGAAGAAAGAAACCATACATCTTTTGAAGCCTTAAGAGTAGATTTCTTTTTACTCGAAATAATCCGTGGCGTTCACCTTCAACTCCTGGCAACATATTCGTAACACGGATTTACGACGGGTCAAAAGTTGGTGTTAAAAAAACGCTCGAAGGACCTTGTTTCCACGTACGCTTTCAAAGTGATTTTGCAGGTGCTAATGTGATAAGGGGAGCAAGCTGTGCTTTCCACTTTCATCTCGGTGTGCGGTCGATCGACCGTTGCCCCGGGGCGATCGCGGCTAACTATTCAAGAGGTTATAAGCTTGATACCCGGCACCACCACACGCCTCTCGTTTGTGTTATTCATGGCCGCCGGCAGCCCGAGCCCGTTCTCTTTTTCAACCACGACGGACTCGGACGCGGTCGGCGTTACCAAAAATCCTGATGGATTCCTGCAGACGTCTCCATCCCGAGAGGTCACGAGGACGTGTGGAGAAAATAAAATAAATACGCACACACAAAAACACTTGTGAGTCACCGTGCTCCTTCTCTGTCTTGTCTATCACCCTGACCCAGATACAGTAGCTGAAACGGGGGCGAGCCGGCTTCCACCCCGAGAGGAACGAGAATCTCTCTCTGGGTCGCGTGCGTTATCACGAGCGGCTGAATTTAATTTCACGAGCAGCTGCCGCCGACACTCGTCCCCCTTTTCTTTCTTTCTTTCTTTTTACCGAAGCCGCTTCTGTCTGCAGAGTGAACGTATGTCTAAGCGTGTCATCTTTTTAATACCCAACCTGCTTTTGAAGTTCTACCCAGATGCCGATTGCTTCTTTGCAAGCCGGGGGGGGGGGGTGGACAAGCTCATGTATGGGGACGACACTCGTAGGGCGTAGTTGGCAAATTACTGTGGATGGGGAACTAAAAAACAGCTTCTCTCTCGTTTCTTGAGGCATTTTATTAGAACTGGACATCATGTAATTAAAAAAAAAAAGAATGACTGAGGAAGAAAGTCCCTCAGAGCTAGCTAGACTGGTAATCTGTCGGCCCAGTTACTTCCTGAAGTCTCCGCTGGTTATCCAGCAAAAGCCAAGCAAATGTATTTCAAGCCGAGTCACATATTTAACAGACAGATTCCAGAGTTCTATCCAATTATCAAACGTCAAACTTTCTTCTTGAAGACTCTCAAACGTGTATTTCTCAGCAGAGCCAGCGGAGAATCCGTCTCTCTTCAAAAGCAGCGAGCGTCAACCATCCCCCCCTTCGCTCTAAAATCCTCTCTCCTCGTCTCCACTTCCTGTTGCCCCCCCCCCCTCCAGATTGTCCTCCGCCCTGCTGGCCGCCGTGTTGTTCCCAAATACAGTTAAAGGGCTTTAAACAGCCGGGGCGTGAGATTAGGTTGAGGCGGATGATTACTGCGCCCTGCCCTGGTTTCCCCTAGTCGCCATGTTCTCACTGGCCCTGGGGGGTCAGGGGTCACCGGTAACCCACGGCGGTATTGTGACACCTCATTAATCTATCCGCCCCCGCTGGTCCCCCGGTCAACACGTCGCGTTGTCGTGGCAACGGCGACACGGCAAGCTTATCTAGATGCTGAGAAAATTGCACACTAAGCACCGAAAACCCCAGGGTGTAGCCTGTAAACATTTGTGTGTGTGTGTGTGCGTGCGTGTGTGTGTGTGTGTGTGGCATATGGTGTCCGCTGCATGGGGAGGTTGTGGGCAGGGATGAGGGAAGAGTTCCTCTCATGCTGTGTAATGTTCATACACCCCCGCAGTGATGGAGGTTTCCAAGATAATGGGGATGAGGCGGAGGGGGGGAAGAAGGCAATGGCCAAACATGAAAAGACAATGTGTATTCATAGGGCAGAGGGCAGAGGGCAAAGAGATTTGGAAGTGTGAGAGGTCATCTCATCTTTAATGGTGAGACATGGTGTGCCGTCGAATATCTCCGACTAGGGCGCCTTTTTTTTTATTTCTATGTAAAGGTGCGATGTGTAGGATGCGCCCGCCCCGGGGTTCATGCTGGCTGAATGCCCGAGAATGCATTGAAGGAGCATTCACCCAGGGTGATACTATTTTAATACTATTATTTGTATATATATATATATATATATATATACTGTATACACTCGATATCTTTGGGTTTTTAGACTGTTGGTCGGACAAAACAAGCAACGTGAGTCTTTATCAATCCATTATAGGAGAAAATAATGGTCCGAATAATTCACTAATAAAAACTAAAGACCGTCTTGCGTGAAGCGAGGGGAACCACTTCCACTTCCACTTCCACTTCCCCTCCTGCTGTACATCCTTACTTCCAGCGCCCCTCGCATCGTCTCACATGACCTTTATTATGACCTTGACGACACACCTGCAGAGCTTTGTGACTGCACATCTCACGGTGGTGACGCCACCTGGCAAAGTACTCTGTGGTAGTCCCCACTACAGAACCACATATTTTACTGCGGCGACACACACACACACACACACACACACACACACACACTCAACAAAGGGGGAAAATACACCAGGTGATAACCTGGTGATAATGACACTCCTTTTGTAGTGAGTCCTTATATGTGGCTGCAGATGTAACATGTCCTCTCCCTTCAGATTTGTTTTGTATTGAACAGAAACACACACACACACACACACACACACGTTTGGGTGGTCCGTCACAGATAAGGTGAACTAAAGCAGAGAGGGTCGTGCCGCCTTTATCTCTCCGTCTCTCTCTCTCTCTCTCTCCTGCTGTGTGACAGTCCTCTTATTGTGCAAGCTGATAACTGATTGTTGAGGTAGACGGTTGAAGAAATCAATGTTCATTTACAAGTCTGTAAACACCCATCACACACACACACACACACACACACACACACACACACACACACACACACACACACTCTCGTCTGACGTACATCCAGATGTGAGTCAGACAGAACCAGTCAGGGCGAACCGACCGTCCTCTGTTTTTTCCCCCGTCGCAGAGATAAGACACGCCCCCCCCCCTCCTCAGAATAGCTTGGCCTTTGGACGAAATCAGCTGATAGCGCCGACGACCTGTCCGTCAAACTCTTAATGCACCGAGCCTCGATTGAACCAAAAAAGCCAATCAGTCAGACGGATTGAAGCACAGCTGGTGTGAGGAAGAGAAGGACTGAGTCACTCCCCTGCAATACCGTTCCTTCTTCCATCCCTCTCTCTCCTCCTCCTCCTCCTCCTCCTCCTGTCTGCTTTCGTTCCCTTTTCATTATTTCATCAGGTGCTTTCATTCAGCCCGAGATGCCTGTCTCACGAGGAACGCGAGAACAAAAAGAATTCATAAAAAAATATATATATATAATCCAAACAAACAAAGCGAAGCAGCAATCAAACAGCCAGAACCGAGAGATGGGCGTTTTTTTTTTTTTTTTTATGAAAGAAAACAAAAAAATAAAACAAATTCAAATCTCGGGTGAAAATGTGAGTTGATTTAAAGGGGGATTTTTTTTTATTTATTTTTTTTGCTCCATTTAGACGAAAAACCTGCCTCGCCATGTTGAGGATTTAGGAGTGTGTCGCATTTTTTTTTTTTTTTTAATCTGACTCATTGCAATCTGACAAACTATGAATAATGGATTTTTTTTTGGAGCAAGAGAAGAAGTTTGAAAAAAAAGTCGAGGCTGGTGAATACTTTCAGTTCATTTTCCCTTGTGGAGCACCAACTTTTTTTTTGATATGAATCTCCATGGCGACGGTGAAATGCAATTGGAAAACCAGGCACTGAAGTGAGCATGTGGATAGAAGATGGCAATGCATTTATTTTCTAAACATTAAAAGGAATAGTACAATTGTTTTCATGCGTTCATTCGTTCTTTTGCTGAGAGCCAGATGAGAAGATTAATACCGCTCTCATTTTTGGACACTAAATATGGACAAATCGCTGACACAGCGATGTCCGGTTCTTGGAGTTGTCCACGTTTTGGGTCTTACAACTTTATTTAACCCCTTCACATTGTGTGTTTTTTTTAAAGTCATAAGTTTATTTTAACCGTTTTGGTCGCCTAACCAATTTCATATTTTATTAGTGTTTTTTACGACCCTCTCGTGTGACTTCTGGTTGCGAAAAAAAACAAGATGGCGACGGACAAAATGTCAAAACTTGAAGCTTAAAAAACTGACTCCAACCACTTCTTACATACAGTCTATGGTTTCCCCCTCTTTCCTGTCTTGATGTTAAGATAAGCCAACCGGCCGCTGGCTGCAGCATCATATTTAGTCCACAGAAATAGGATCGCTATCGATCTTCTCATCTCGCACATCTTCATCATTTCTTTCTTTCAGAAGAGGGAATAAAGTTTGCTGTTTCTTTCCCTCCTCCTCCTCCTCCTCCTCCTCCTCCTCTTCCTCCTCCTCCTCCTCCTCTTCCTCCTCCTCCTCCTCCTCTTCCTCCTCCTCCTCTGCCTCCACACCTCCCTGCAAAGTCTCGACTGTTTTCTTCCTCCCCGGGAAACGCTCGCTTATTGTCCTGCTCATGCGGCGCGTAATGCTCATTAGCTTCTCCGAAAGCCGACTGACCGCGGTTGCCATGGGAGCCGGTGCAGATGGAGAGGGAGAGAGAGTCACACACACACACACACACACACACACACACGCACACACAGAGAGAAGCCACAGGTGCAACACGCTGCGATTTAATTGCATTACGTTGGTGTCAGTGGACACTGTCAGCGGTGTAACTGTACTGCGCTGTCAGGAAAGGAACGAGGTGAATCTTTTTGCTTTCAACTGGGAGCGAGAAGTCAGGGCCTGAGAGTGTAAATAAATATGTCTTCATCTCCGACGCCGTCGCATTATTTTGGACTCTGCCCCGCCGTCCGCAGCCAATGCACTTTAGCGCTAAATTGAAAATTGTAATTTTCATTCCCGATAAAAAGAACACAACAAAAAACACCACCAACGGGGATGTCAACAGCCTGAGTAGAAACCTTTCATTAACCTTTTCTTTTTGGTCAAATTCGACGTAATGGTTCCGGTGTCATGGCGACACTATTGCGACAGCATTATTGCACAATATGAATCATGCTGTTACAGTGAGTGCAACAAATTGGTGCATTGCATCTTTCTCCAGTGATGCCTGTCGTACCGATGTGCTGGAGAATCACTGTTTATCACCGAGAAGAAGAGGAGCCGCTGAAGGGTGCTGAAGGGTGCTGAAGGGTGCTCCGAACAACAAAATAACCACAATATCATAAATAGCCAATGTGTGGTATATTTTATTCACCAGCTCAGTGGATCCAACACTTGAAAAAGCTGGGTAGGAGCTTCTGTTCTGTTGTAGAGATGAGAGTGTGTGTGTGTGTGTGTGTGTGTGTGTGTGTGTGTGTGTGTGTGTGTGTGTGTGTGTGTGTGTGTGCGTGTGTGTGTGTGTGTGTGTGTGCGCGTGTGTGTGTGTGTGTCTGTGTGTGTGTGTGTGTGTGTGTGTGTGTGTGTGTGTGTGTGTGTGTGTGTGTGCGTGTGTGTTTGGGGGGTTACTGAAAAAGATTTACAGTAACACAGAAAACACGTCATTTTTTTTTTTCTGGTTCAGACTCCGATGATTTCCACCGAGTTTTGACCCAGACTCGGAAATAATCTCGGGGGCAAATTCTATACTCACAGGTCATGAAATATTCACCTCGTATCAAATTAATAATACATCCGGTACTTTTTTTGTACTCAGATGCTGCCAAGTCTCTCTCTCTACTACTACACTCGCTCTACTGTCACAACAGGACGAGAAATTAAATGCATACGATGATATCTGACGTATATATATATATATATATATATATATATATATATATATATATATAAACACTATATGTATGTATGTAGCAATATATTCTGAAGTGGGCATCCAATTCTCCTTTTAAATCTTTTTTTCTATTTACAGTGCTACAAAGGAAACCCCATTTGGTGGAGAGCACATGAAACTCTGTTGTCATCCCCCTATACGCCTCCTCGTTGACTCCCCCTTTGGCTCCTTCCACCTTCCTTCCCCTCTCACACAACCTCCATCTCATCCGTCAAGTCACCGCAACAAAGCTGCAATGTTTTGCCTCCCTTCCTTCCTTCCCTCGTCTCCTTACAACAGCGGTGTTACCTCCAAAGAAGTGTTCCTGAACGCCACGAAGCTTCTTAACCGTCTTGTTTGCATTGCACAAGTGTTCTGCACACAGGTGCAGGACGTCTTTGATTAACGAAATACGTGGCGTCTGACCTCAGACCGAGTACGAGAAGTGGATGTAGTCACTCCGATTGGTTTGAGGACTGTCGCTTTGCAGCGTTTTGGGCCGCCGCCATCTTGGCAACCAGAGGTGACACGAGAGGGTGGAGCTGAGGACAACTTGTTACAAATGACTTTCGTGAAACTAAAAAACGCACGGTGAAAGGGTTAACGTTGTAAGTTGTGTGGAAACACCGGACAACTCCCAGACTGGACAACGCCCTGGTGGCAACCTGTCAATCACAGGGTAGCCCCGCCCTAAAGCAGACATATCACCGAGTTTGTTTTTTTTAACTCTAAATGGGACTATCGTTTAATAAATTAATACTTGAAACTAGAGATTGAGAACTTAAAATGTGCATTATTTCTAACGGCCATCGGAGGAGACGCACCCTGATGGCCGTTAGAAAGAATTAGGAGAAAGAATCCAAGTTTAAGGCGCTTCTGCATTGGCTTCACTCTCCAGGCCTGGAAGTTGCCACCGGACTTCAGCGCTTTTGTGTCTGTGCCCGGTCAAAGAATGCCGGAGGCATCCCCCCCCCCCTGGGGAACAAGCTGCAGCTATAAAAAAAAATTTAAAAGCTGCCTGTGATCTTCTCAACTGTGGGAGTATTTCAGTCAGAGACCCGACAATGCGGTGCTCTGTAAGCTCTGCAAATTGGAAATGGCTTATCCCAGTAGTACAACTCCGACCCACTAAAGGAAGGCGACGAGCATCCCAGAGCACTTTGTCAAGACGGCAGCGACAACACTTTGTCCGGATCACTTTTTTGTCCCCGGCAAAGCCCGATAGAGTACGGGGATTATTATCATTAGGGTGTTTCTGTTAGTAGAAGGCAAAGAAAAAAGTGTTTTTTCTAAATGCTCCTCCATGTTTAAAGTAATATCTGCAGCGATGTAACGTGCATCCTCTACCGCTGTTGTTATGGGTTTGTACAGCGTGAGATTATGTTTACTTCAACGGCAACAAAGTGAGACACTTTGTTCTTTTTAATAAGAGTTGAAATTGTGGTTGATATTGGACTTACACTCCAAATACCTCCTGATGTTTCTCTGTGTGTGTGTGGGGGGGGGGGGCGCTCCATATGGCCTATAAAGAGTTAAAAGACCTGACAGGTATTTTCCAGTGTTCCCTCCTCTAATTAACGCACTCCTCCCTCACATCGTTTTTCCCCTTCTTCTTTGTTACCCCATCCTTCTTTTCTTCTCTTTCTTTTTTTCTCTCTATTCTTTCCTTGTTCAAATCCTACAACAATCTCGTAAACGCATTAATTCCTCCCAGGACCCCTTGACAGCATGCGCAGGAGTTAACTGTGTGACAGCCAATCAAATGTTAATCGCTGTCTCTAAGGAGCGACGCGCTCCCCCAGTATTTTCCTCACTCTCTCTCAGTCCTTTTTATTAAACCATCCTTTTTTTTCTTCTCCTCCGAGGGGGCGCTTTCAGGCTCTCTTTGTTCGCTCGTATTAACGCCGTGCATCACGGCGGGTGCGGGGTGCCGGCCCGCTGACAGGTTGAGTGGGTGTTTTTTTTTTGACAGTCCAAAAGATGGTCCGAGGCGTGTCGTCACGTCGGTGAAAAAATGTCTCATACAATTCACGACTTCCTAACAGCACCGCAAGCGATAATCGTTGTTTTTAATTCACCCTAACAAGCCTCGAAATTCACTCAATCACAAAAGCGTCACGTTATGAATGTTTTGTATCCGCTAGACGCCCCGAGATCATCTGCACGTCAAACACTCCGTTTGAATGCATCAGTACTTTTGTGCACCAGAAGATTTCTCCGCTAACCAAAACAAACACCGAGGGTCCAAACAGATAAAGAAGGAGAAAAAAAAAGCACTTTCATGTGCGCCTCCAAATGAGGAAAAAGCATTTCCGAAACATTTTGTCTCCCGGAGTTGCATCAGAGAAGCAGCGTGAACCCCCCCCCCCCCCCCCCCCCCCACCCCCCCGAGGGTCAAACTGGAGCCGAGGGGGAAAAGATGATTCAGAATTTAAAGCGTCGTGACAGCGAAGTCACACGGGAAAAAAAACTACAGACATCAGCATGAGTTTTTTTGTTGTTGTCGTGTGTTTATTCTCTTCATCACTTTGTCTTCGTGTTTCTTTGTCTTTCCTCGATGCACTGAAACCAAAGTCGAGATGCATGGATGGATTGATATGCAGACAGCCTGTCTGGCAACACCGTGTCTGCCACTCCCCCGAGTGCAGTGTGGACTAAATTGCCTACACAGCAGCCGCGGTGCAACGCCATGATAATGATATGATAATTGGGAGTAAAATAGGTTTGAAACTGAACATCCGCCCTGATGCACAATCGCTGAGGACTCTCGGGCTGTTTGATCTGATGTATGCTAATTCGAGACATGTGAGGCATGGTAATTTGATAGCATTTCATATTCGCGGGGGGGTGGGGTGGGGGGGGGGGGCTGCACCATACCCCCACCCCCAACATCTTAACCTTTCCTTTCTGCATACCTCAGCACTGTCAGGACTATTGCTCATCGCACATTGATGAAGGCATTTTGCGCATCATCTTCTGAAAAAGAACGGGACGTGAAAATGTGAACGGCATTTCTTTTCTTTTTTTAAAGCGGGCTGGGGGTCTGGAGGTCTTCTCCCTCTGAGCTACTCTCTTTGATTGTTGTTCTCTTTATTCTGAGCGACTGAGGGCGGCATCAGAGACTTGTTTGTGTTTGTTGCTTGATATTGGGTTTTACTGACAATGAAGCGAGCAATCCTTGGGTTTAATTGGTTTAGAAATAACTTTTAAAAGATTGCCTCCAACTCCAAATGTGAATGCAGTCGTTCTCCAATAATCCAAGGCATGTTCTTTTGTTTCCCTGAGACCTGGAAAAAGGCTGGTAATAAGTTCTCAAGTCCCGCCCTATGCAGCCTTCAAGCTCTAGGATTGGCCCGGCGTCCGTGCTCCCTGAGGCACTGGTAACCTGATTTGTTGAGGTCCTGTAACCTGACCAATGGGCTATGCTGACCTCGAACTAGGGGGGTCATGGTGAAGAGTGGTTGTCCCGTAACCGCAAGGTACCCGGTTCGATCCCCGGTTCGATATCGATCCCCAAGTGTCCTTGAGCAAGACACTGAAAATTCTAAATACGAGAACATTCAGCAGCAGGGTGGCACCTACATGCATTTTGACACTCGTATGCAGACGTTCATGAAACTTACATTTTAACCCAGTTACTCACCCAGGACCTGCACAGATTGAGGAGCTTTAAACAGATGAGAAGACAGTCTCACGATGACAAACACACAGATGCCTCACATGGAGCCGAGCGAGGATGTTATCCTAAAATAGCCTCGCGATGGCACGGCGTGACGCCGGTGTTTTTTTCTTCTTGTTTGTTTGGTGTGTCACCCTCCGCCGTTTGCCAAATTAGGGGAGGATCACCAGCGACTCATGAGGTTGCATGAAGTGTGTTACATAAGAGCAGCCCTGGGCAGGACTGCACCAGAGCGAAGACGGGGGGGGGGGGGGGGGGGGGGGGGCGCTCTAACATCTCATCATTTTATAGAATTAAAAACACGTGATTGAATTGTGTGTTTTTCTATTATGTAAGGCCAAAACCCAATTAAAGCTGTTAAGGGGGTTAACAGCTTTCATTTCAGGGAATTAAAATTATAAAAAAAACGTGTTGGGATAAGATCTTGAGTCATAAAAAAAAAAAAGAAGCTGAGCCCAATTCAAAGATAACTGTGTGTTTAAGCCCCTTATTAGAGCTATTCCTGTCTGTGCCAACTGCAGCGCACAGGTGCTTACAAAGGCTTACGGAGCTGAACCGCTCTAAGTGACCAAAACACTGAGTGTGTGTATAAGTACGAGTGTGTGTGTGTGTGTGTGTGTGTGTGCAGTCGGGCTCACACACACTGACATTCAAACAGAGCAGAAGGACAGATGACACTCACATTATGAACCCGTCTGCGTCATTTACTCTCCACACAGTCCGACTGACTTCACTGCACACAATCTGTGCCTCTCACACGCACACACACACACACACACACGTGCGTGCATGTGCTCATTAGTTAGAAATTATAGGTTTGAGAGTATACATGCGTATATACAGGCGATGGAGTGTGACTGGCGTACATGGATTAATTAACACATATAGCATGCGCACACAAGCCCATCAATCAACATGCAAATGATCTCACCAACACCCTGGCAAGGGTGATATGGCACCCATACTCAAGCTCACAGACACACGCACACACACAAAACTAATCATGCAGAAATTATAGTCCATTGACAGTCCTCTCAATAAGTGTGAGTGCCATTATGATGAACAGAAAGAGTGCAAATCTGTGTGTTTTGTGTGCTTTGTGTGTTTTGCTGGCGAGTTCTCGTGCGCCGCACTTTAATTTGTACAAAACCAACTCAATCGCTTCGTATGCGGCCGACGTATTCGGGAACCAGAACATGTGACGTGTTCCAAATAGCAAAAAACATGCATGTGTGCGAAGGAGGTCTGGGTGAGTCTAAAGAGAATAAGACTTTCACCAAGGAGACCGCTGTTCATGTCCTGTGTGAATCAAAATGTCGACATATTTGTCATGTAACTTCCATTTTCTAAGATTTAGGGGTATTTACTCACCGAAAATGAACTTTTTTTGTAAAGATATTATTACGAACCGTCGTGTATATATGTTGGCGTGCGTGAGTGCGTGCGCGACGGACATATTGTCGTATTTATCATACCTCACCTCTACCCGAGCAGCATCTGTAAGGTCTAATTCTGTTTACCTCATTCACAGAGCAAACTCCCAGAGGGGTTCTCTCTAAAAAGGACTTATTGGAAATGTGATTTGGGTATAAACACACACACACACACACACACACACACACACGTACGGTGAAATGCTCCACAGACCCAATGTGTCCAGTCACTGGCTCACAAAGTAAAAAAGACGGCAGGTGGTCCATTATTTTTTTTTAGGTGGCTGAGTTCAAAAGCATGGAGGGAGTCGGAGGTTCACAGCGGAGCCGTGGACCCTCACATGTCTGGCTTTTTAATGTCGCCACGTCAGATGCCACCAGATGGCCGTACGCGCTCCGTTTGTTCTGTACTTCTGTCTGTTTGTGGCAGTCGGGGTCCATCTTCTTCTTTTTTTGTGTGTGTCATCACCCGTATCGGAATTTCTATCGACTTTAGCTCACAACCTTTTAATCGCCTTTTATACTGAGAGTTAAATGAGAGGATTGAAAGCATTCTCATATCTGACCTCTAAACATGAAGCTACATAGCGAGCGGACGGTTAGCTTATATTAGCATGGAGAGAAAGAGGGTCGAGCACACATAACCCTCCATAAAACCAACCAACGTGTCACTTTTACAATTAAATAAACAAGATATCTTCACAGGGGCTGGTACAGATTTTTGACTATTTGGATCAATTTGGATCCCTAACTGTTCATCCAGCGCTACCATCAGGACAAAATGTCCCTGCATTCAAATTTATGACCAACTTTCCCATCAGCATCAACTGAACTTTCATACTAAGTGCTAATCATTCAATGTTAGCATGCTAACAAGCTAAACTAAGACAATGAACATGGCATATTACGCCTGCCAAACAGCCGCGTGTTAGCATCGTTAGCATCGTCAGCACGGTAGAATGCCGCTAGCGTGGCTGTAGTTATTTTATTAAATATTTCATGTGTGTTATTGGTTTGAAAGTTGCAGCAGACTGTGTCAGAAATGTAGGGTACTGCACAAATAATCAAATATTAACAGAACATGACCTGCTGCAATATTAACGTTTGCAACGCCCGCTCCGTGCATACAAAACACCGCCGCACGCACATCAGATGTAGCGTCTCCTCAACTAAAAAGTCCCATTTTGATGCAAAGCTTGCAAAAGGAAGTGAAAGCCGTGAATCTATTGATTCAAATGTGAAAGTGTGATAACAAATTTTTTTTTTTAAATACTCTGTCCTTCAAAAATAAATAAATATTTAGAGATCGCCTCAGGATAATAGAGATTATTGTCACAACCATACAGCCTCGCAGAGGACAAATGAGTCTCTGGTTACCTTCAGTTCGTGGTTTGGATTGCTCTCGGGTACACCCTGTACACTCGTATGTATTTCGTTCACATGTCTGATCATCCTGCAGGCCTGTTGGTGTCAGATGAAAGGTATTAGCTACATCGGCTGTGTCCTGGAGGTAAAAAGAAGAGGGTCTTTGTGACCAGGAAGTTCAAGGTGTGGAATAAATTCTCCCCTCCCTCGACGGCCGTAATCAAGGTGCCCTTGAGTGTGAAAAACACTCGCTCACCTTCCTTCTGTGGTAGAAGTAGAAGACGGTGCTCGTACTACAGAGCTGCTAATGTGCAGTGGGAGTGGCTGTGAATGTGAAGTGGGCTGTTGGAAAGCAGTGGGCATTATAAATGCCAATGGTAGTGAAAAGAATACTAACATGAGGTAAAGAGGGTTTGGTTTAATTAATAATGATCAGCTTTATATTATACAGACAGGATTGAAGCCCCCTCCTCCTCTCTCTCTATCCAGTTGGATTCAACTTTATTATTCCAGTGACATACTTCCAGCACCGGTGAATTCATGACGTCACCGTCTAATCCGTCTTCATCCCGTCTTCATCCCGTCCTATTCCTGTCAGGTGGAACAGCACGGATAGAGTAAAGCAGTGCAAGGCGACCCGTGCTTCCAAATAAAGATGCGGAACCTTTTAGTCTTTACATCGTCGTCGTGTCGTTTGCGAGGATTTTTTATTTTTTATTCCGAGAATATCATCAACGCGCGTTGGAAGCTTATTCCACCTCAAAGAGACACGATGCGATATGTATGCGGCAGCAGGTATATAGAAAGGGCGACTTCTAAAAAAAAAAAAAAAAAGGCTTTGAATAGTTAAAGTGTATTCGTGCCGAGCGCATGCGTGCCCTTTTGTGCCTCTGTGCGGGTGTGAGGGCACGTGTGATATTTGAGAGGATTGCTCTTGTAGTCCGCGACTCTAAAGGAGGCAGAGAGTCAGATGTGTGTGAGTCATGAAACAAACAAAAAGAAAAACCACCTGCGTTCACAAGCATTGAGAATTAAAAACCTGTAAACCCAGACAGATTATTTGTCCTAAATAAGCTTATGGACATGGATAATAAAAAAAAAGCTTGTGGTTTTCATTGTGTGGAGGCGGGATGAAGGAGAAAGTGGGCTGAGGGGAGAGAGAGAAAGATGAAGGCAGAGGGGATGAAAAATCCAATGCAAAAGCTGCTCGATCTTTAGCAAGAGATTAGTCTACAGTCACTGGTTTAAATCCGAGATATCCCACCAGAATTATTACAGGGGTGAATAGATTGATGCACAAAGGTCTCCGATACCTGATGACTGTGAGTAAGGGGAACGATTGCTGCTCTGACACGTACAACCTTGACCTCACCAGCTCACCGATGTGTCAGAGGAACCTTTAAACGGGATGATGGCTATGTTCTGCACTCACGGTGCGTCATGGCAAATGACATCAGCAGCCTTTAAGTTCTACCAAATTAAAAGTGTTGGTCTTCCTAAGTTGCCACTCCGCTCAACTCTCGAAGGGGCCAATCCAGAGATGTTTTCACAGGTTTAGTGATGATGAAAAGTTGAGGAATCACCAAAAAGTCATTCAGGTTCATCCTCATGGCAAACGTTGGGTATCAGGTACTCGGTACCTCTAAGGGCACCGCCTGAAATAACCCGGTCCCAAGTAGCATCCAACTCTTCCAGATAAATGATACCAGCCATGAATCCTTTTTGTGCCGAGATCTAGAAAGAAATTACCTTCTTGACTTGACTTTTAGTCCTCTGAATGGGTCAAATGCTGGATCCTACATTTCCCATAATGCAAAAAAACAATAGTCACATCTTGGTAAAAGCCTCCATGAGCCCAGTTTGTAATGCAGGCGTTCTGTCTCATATAATGTGCCCCTTGAATTGCATCCAGTGAAGAGAGATAAAGTGAGGATGTCTGGATCTTTGCTGATTGGGACAGAAGTTTCTTTTTCCACATGGACTTCCCTCACACCACCTTATTTCTCTCTTAATTCCTTCGCACGCGTCTGCCCCGACCAGACAAACCCGCTGACGATGTAGGAAAGTCAGCGTGTTTGCTCTCCCAGTCTAAATTTGGCCGAGCTCACGACTAACCCCCCCCCCCCCCCCCCCCCCCGTACACCTTCTCGCCCACCTTTACCCGAACCTTCTAGAGACGGACGCCGAGGCAAAGCAATTATAAATTCCCAATGTGGTGACTCCCTAACATCACACGGGTAGAGCTGTCAGTCACACGAGTACACGTTCACAGATGTGTGAGCGTGTGCAGCCCCGGTGTGCAGCAGGGCATGTGAAGAAGCCTTACCAGGGGGGCCCGACTTTCTGCCTGTCTGGAAGGATTGTTTTCGGGCATGCATCATCAACTGTATGCAGATGTTGCTGCTCCTCGCTGCCGCTTTGCTAATTCACAGGCATTGTGCTCTCCAAACCTGGTGGAGACACTTTCACAACCCCCTTTTTAACCATTTACAATACTCAAACCCACGCAGACGTAACTTATTTATGAAGCTGACTGAGTGCATTCTCTCCCTCAAAAAAAAAAGAAAAAGTGTTTGGTTTGGGGCTTGGAAGGTGAAAATATTGCAACTTCTATGCGAAAGAAAATCTTAAATATTTGATGACGCCTGTCTTTGCAGGTTGTTCTCAGGTCTAATGAATGCGCCGCTGCGCTCACAGAGGTTCCTTGAGGACAGCGCAAAGCCTAATTTCAGATGAACTCGTCCAAAAAGCGTAACACCGGCATTATGTCTCAAAATGGGTCCTAAGAACAGCAGTGTCCCCGGCTTTTGAAGGCGAGAGAGAGAAAGGCCACATCCAGTTCCATGACGTGTTGTTATGTAACTCTCTGCCAGGGTCTGCCAGTCAGGACAAGCCATTAAGCCGCTCGCCCCGTGAGCGCCAGTTAACTGGGTCTAAATCTGACAGTTAAGGCTTAAAAGCCAGGCGGCGGACTGAAAGCGCCGCCCGAGGGATGACCGGAGCCTTACGTTTTACTCCGTGCACAAAGCTCGCTCTGGCTGCAGCTTGCAGAGCGATAGTGCACGGTGTGTGTGTGTGTGTGTGTGTGTGTGTGTGTGTGTGTGTGTGTGTGTGTGTGTTTGGCGAACAGCAGGTTGTTGGAGGGCGAAGCGCGTGCAGCCGTGAAGGTAACACGCAGGTGTTTGGCGGCCTGTCGGCCAGTGAAACTATCATGTGACGCGTTGACACCGGCAGCGTTTCCTCCCTAAGCTGCTCCGTCTCTGACTTGGTGTGATTCCAGGCTAAGCTCTCCTCGGTTGTGTCCGACCACAAAACACTCCAGCGGCTTCCAAGAGGCTATTTCTACAGCGGGGCTGTTTTCTACGAGTTTGTGAGCGGCCAATCGACGGCCATGACAAAAAGTGGGAGTCACTGCAACCACAAAGGGCCTTGAGCATGCAGCCATAACTGGGAACTGGGAATATTATTGTAGTTTGGTGTAGCAGAGATTAGCCGTGGACAGACGAGAGACGCACACACATTCACTCACACACGACCAGACTCGTTATATCCCAGCAGAGACAATAAGTGAGAAGCTACCACGGTCGAGGATTCATGCACGCAGACCCGTCCATCCACACTAATTTAGACATTTTTGGGCAGTTTAAAAATGCCATATTGCTTCAGTCTTGGCTACATAACATACAGACATTTAAACATCCAAAAAACATATTTTTGTCAGAGACAACAATCATTTGCATGATCGCAATCTCGTCATTTAACCCATGATGAATTTCCCAACCAAGTTCCCAGTTAAAAAAGTCCCCAAAAAAAGCATGGCTTTAAGTGATTTATACCATCCATAATAACCAAATCATTCAATGCAAATCTCGTATTCCTGTCGACGGCGTTAAACACCCGACGTGGAAATTAAACTCATTAATTTTTTGCTGTGAAGTTGAGCCCGTGAGCAAACCGTCTGGACCTCTTCCAGAATCATTCGGGGACGTTGACGAAGCGTCTCGATCAAAACGTCCTTCGCGGGGCAAACGTCGGCGTGGTCCTCCCCAACGCGGACGAGGACGGAAAGCCAGAAGAAGGAGGGCACAAGAGAAGAGAGTGGGAGACGAGGGGTGATTGTGCATCTTTTGGTCCATTTCGTGGAGTGTAGGCAGCGGGGAGGTTCGGGCGCTCTGGGCTTGAGTCATCCGTGGCGGAGGTGTGTGTATTCGAGTGTGTAGGCATCACAAAAAAACTGCCTCCGACTCGGATCGGGTATCACGCATAGTTGTTTTGGAGGATCCAGGGGAAAGATCTCAGTTTGTGTCCACAGGTGTTGGGCGTTGAGTTGTGATGGTAAAGGTTAGGCCTAAGGGGCGAAGGAATGCATTACGTCAGTCAGTGTCCTCACAAGAATATAAGTACCGGCTTGTGTGTTCGAGCAGTGTGTGTGTAAAGCAGAATCAGAGAGTAGCTATGCAGCTGCTACTGGTGTTTCATGATGTCACAGAGTAGCCCCCCAGCTAGACTTTGAATGAGACTACTGTGAAGACCCCGCCCTGTCCCAACACACACACACACACACACACACACACACACACACAGGGAGTTCATACACTGCTTCACACTTACATTCTTTAGGCCGCTACGGGATCAAACAGTTTGTTTCAAGTGACTGTGCTTGCAAATATGTGCACACATACATACACACACACACAGGCAGACAAAAAAATGCATGCATACAAAACAGCCCAGCAGAACCAGAATCCACACACCTACACACACACACACACACACCTACACACACACGCGCTCCAGACAGTGATTAATGAGCTTTTGTTGTCGCGGTGTAACGCCACATCTGCTGCCACGGGGACTTCAGCACGAGCCGGAAACAATATGGCCCACTTGGCCCATTATACAGTGGCCAGTCGTATGGAAACACGCGCACACACACACACACACACACAGACTTCTGCCCTCATTATGCTGGTGGCAACCTCATTTTGTTCCAAACCACCCCCTCTCCTACACACACACACACACACACACACACACACATGACCCCTGCGAACACACATATGCCCATTATACATATCACCAGCATCCCCTAAGAACTCCCAGAATGCTTCATTCAGGGTTTCTACAAAGACTTCCCCTCTGGTCGTGACCTGCTGAGGGTCAACCCAATCACACTGCTGGACCAACACTGTAACATGTGTCACTGTTCATGTTGCTTTTCTGCAATAAAGAAATCTAAACTGAGAGAAAGCATTAAAAGTGAGCATAGGATTACATAAACCGGATGCTCTGGAGTCAGTTAATCCGTTTTAGTGAGTCCGTGCATGTGGCCAGGTAACCCTGTGTGTGCGGTTGGGTGTGTGTGCAGTTGTGTGTGTGTGCATGTTTGTTGGGGGGAGGGGGGGGGGGGGGGGGGGGACCAGATTGGCATTTATGTGATGGCCTCTGTCACATCAGAAGGCAGAAGTTGAAGCCAAATGGCGAAACAAAGGCAAAGGCGTGGCTGTGAGTTTTATGGTGCCTGGCGTGTGTGTGTGTGTGTGTGTGTGTGTGTGTGTGTGTGTGTGTGTGTGTGTGTGTGTGTCCATAGGGATAAAAGAGACACCCTCAAGATAATAAAAGGTTGTGTGTAGCAGCTGACTGTAGGAGAAATTATTCAGGAAACAAATTAACATTTCACTCGACCACTCGGGACCCCACCTATTAATCTCACATAGCTATATCTTAAAACGATCTGCAGCATTTTCCCTTTTTAAATACATTCTGTTTCACTATGATTCAACTGTGATTCAACCCCATCATTAAAATAATGAAACACGCCCATCATCTCCTCATTAGCCTATATGGAAGTTATCTTGCCACCGATCTGACCGGCCTATCCACTCCACTCCTACATGTTTAATAATAACAACAGACAGATTTTTCAACTACTGCCGGCACACAGCATAATGTATAATGAATACTGTCGGCACACAGCATTCGAAAAAACAAAGAGATCAACAACAGCAAACACACACACACACACACACACACACACACACACACACACACACAGCGAGCGAAGCAGAATTCCCCCCCAGCGTCTCGTCTTGATACCCTGAAAACACACACGGGCCTCGGGCCAAAGAAACCGCCTCTGGCAAACACCGCTAACACGAGAAAATGTGAGAATCTCCACCGATTGTCTTCCCATGCATCGTTCAAAAAGAGGAAGAATCATTTTGGGAGCTCTGCGGTGCCCCGGAGGGGGGGATGTGTGTGTGTGTGGGGGGGGGGGGGGGAGTTACTGCACAAGTGTACAGTAAATCATAACCATGAGTATGATGGCTCATTGACTGGGAGTGATGACAAATGATCGATTTTCTTCTTTTTTTACCCCCTTTCGTAATCGGCAAGGTGTAAACATCATAGCAGGACGAGGCCTTTTCCCAGCACGGTGCTTTGCTGTGCACGCATCGTGGAGACGGACACGCAGGTAGACGTCTCGCGCTCTCACCTCATTTAACGACGAGAGAGAAGGAGGAGGGCTGTCTGCAGACTGGGATAATTAAACCAGAGGGAAATTATAGCGACACATCCGCCCCCCCTCCTCTCCTCGCCGGCTCTATTTCCATTTCTCACACTTTCTGTCTTGTTCACTCCCACTATTACTGCTTGTCAGCAAATCACCCCGGCTGCGGATGAAAATGAGCAATCCTAAAAAGAGCCGGCATTTGGGGCCGCTAAGGGCGGATGAAAAACCATATTTATCTTTCCGTAAACTTCCGTCGGTGGTGTTTTTACGCTCATTAATGCAAACGCTGCTGTCTGCGGGTGCTCTGCGGTAGCAGATATCACCGGGCTAATTTATAGTTTTTATTTAGCGTCTTTATTACGCCATTACGGGCCATTACACACACACACACACGCGCGCGCGCACACACACACGTTCACAAAGAGAGGGTCCAAAAGGTGTAACGGTCGTGCTCCTCGCTAGCCTTTTGTGTTGTGCGTCCTCATTGCTGTTTGCCACCGCAATCAGGCTCACCTCCGCAGAGGAGCTCTGTGGCATGACTCACACTGTGGGCCTGTGCATGCATGTACACGTGGGCGTGTGTGTGTGTGCGTGTGTGTGTGCGTGTGGAGTTAATAGATGTGCAGAGAGCGGCGCGTAGGAGTGTAACTCCTGATGTGATTCATATCTGAGCTCGGGCCTACTGTAGAATCACCAACACAAATCAGCTGTGATGAGACAGGGCCTATTACCCCAACACTCACACACACACACACATACACACACACTCACACACTCACTCACACACACACTTTTAACGTTCGCCATACGGCGCGCACACACGCATAGAAAAAGGGCCATTGTCCAGAGAGGAGAGAGAAAAGGGTGGGCGGCGGCTAATGGGGAGGGGTGTTTCCATGGCGACCGGGGCGACAGAAGGGAGAGGCGGTCCGCCTCCTGACCTTCATTGAGGTGAACGAGGCAAAAGACGGCCGGCAGTCACAATGCCGGAGACAAGAGCGAAGGGAGAGGGCGACCAGCAGCCGTGGAAGACCGTCATGGCTGTGGGCCGCGAGAGCTTCGGCGGGTTAGTCCGAGGCACTTAGCATTAGCATCAGAAAGACATTATGCTAATAGCATCAAAGGCTGCAGCCCCCCCGCCACCCCACCCCCTTTGTGTTTCCTGGGCCGACCCAAGGGCAAGGGAGGATTTTTACATTTCAACCCGCCGCTCCAGCCCTCTGCTCCCGGAGCATTTGCATGAAGATGAAATGAGACAAAATAAGGGAAATGTGAGGCGTTACGCCCCAAAGAAGCAGAGAGGAAACGGCTTTGAGGCGGGCGGCCCGAAAAACAAGCTGAACTCCGTACAGGATGCACAAGCGGGGGTCGAAGGGAAATCCAAAACTTCTGCGTGAGGATAACTTCGCCTTCAACGGAACTCTCAATTACATTTAGAGTGTTTTCTCGACAGATTACGCTTCAAACTGAAACGAGGCTCGAAAACACTCCAACAAAACCCACTTGGTTAGGTTTAGTTTAACAAGGGCTTGGTCTAAAAGACTTCTCCTGCGGTCGCACCCCGACCATCTCCCTTCGCTGACCTTTGCCGACCTTCGCTGACTCCTTTGAAAAGTTATTGATGATATACTACACCACAAATGGTGTTCCTCTCAAAACGTCATTCGCAATGCTATTTTTGTTGTATGGGAACGCAATTTTTTTCCGGAGACAGCACCATCCGGTGGGTAGGAAAAACCGCATTCGACCGTTTCTTAATCCCCAAACACTCTCTGCCGTGCCTCTCCCGCATTCCTTGAGTGTCTTGTTGGCTGTTTTCTGTCTGTTTGTTGGACTCGTCGGGTTTTGCCACCGTGGTGGTGATGCTCCGGACGGAATAAAGAGCTTGTGTAAAGTTCCTCCTGGTGTTTTACGTTGATTGGCGTCTGCCTGAGCCTCCGGTTCATTACCTTCCTGTGTCTCTGCTCCACTGCAAGCCTGTGCATGCAACTGATGATCAAATATTAACATACAGCCGCCTTCCTTTAGAGTAGCCAAACTAGAATTGACCAGGAGAGGGGACACATTTTCTTTTCATGGGGTCAAGAGGTGACGATAAAGGTCATATTAAAGGCTCCCTGCGGAGTCAAGTGCCTTTTTTAAGATGCTTCATACACTGAATGTATAGTTAGATCAGACATAAGCAAATATGAATATATGCATTATAAGAGGTTAAATTGGAGGTGGTTTGGCACCGGCGTGCTTACCGTTTGATGCCCGTCGCCGACCGGATTAATGTTTTCAGGGAATCAAATTAACTATTTAGAGACTGAAGAGGTCGGCAGCAGCTCACCTGATACCAAACATTCCTCCACAATGTGATACCTGCAGGACAAAGACAGCGCCGGCTCCGCGGCGCATGCCTTTTGTTTTTTGAAAAAGCAATTTGTCGAGCGGCCCATTTACACTATGAAATTGGAGAATGGAAAGGGTGGGGGGGGGCTCTCTTCTGGCGGACGACGAAAAAATGAAATGTCTCACAAGATGCTGGCTGTTTTCTGTATTTACTCCACCCGGCGTGTGTTAGATGAAGTCGGTGCTCCTGCATTAAGAGCACCCTTCAAGCCAATGAAAATAACTAAGAAGAAGAAGAAAAAAGGGGATGGAGAGCCCACCTCCACATGTCCCAAAAGCACCAAAAAAAGGGACGCCGACAGGAGACGCACAAAAAGGAAAAGGTTGGCCATTGAAGGAAGGCGTGAGAAAGAAACTGATGTTTGTACGGGGGAGAGGAGGTGAATGGAGGGAGAAAGACAGTCATCCAACACACCTCAGCGCTTCACACTGAGACACACTCCGTCTCCGTTTAGTCTCACACACACACACGGAGTCAGAGTGTCACGGTGAGCAGACTGGATTTAAAAAAAACATGCATTTGATTTGATTCCTCAACCCCTTTTTTTTTCCGAATGGGCTTGTTTATTGGATTGAAAGGGCGTGTGTCCTCGACCGCCGCCGCCGCCGTGACATTCGTCATCGACGGAGCCAGAGACGCGAGGTCAAAGGGTAACGAAGAGGAATAGAGGGCCGGCGTTGAATGAGGCTCAAGGTGCTTTTAAAACGTGAGCGTTTGCGAACCTCGTGAGAGGTGGAAGGATGAAAATGTATTGCTCCTCCCTTTTTTTTAAGGGGGGGCATCATCCTGCTCGTGTTGATGTTTCTATTCGGGCCGGTCCCGGTTGACAACACGTTGGATTGGGTCTGAATCTCCATGGGGTCCCTTTCGTGGGGGGGGGGGGGGGGGGGGGGGGGGGGGGGGGTCTGCTCTTTTGTTGTGAAATAAATGTTTAAAAAGGGACTGTATTTGTACGTGGCTGCTTTTATTCAAAGCACGTTTCCATTTAAATAGTAGCATGGAACATAAATGGAATAAAAATGTTGAATAGAAAAGAAAGGGGCCATGCACACTGGAATCACACCTCCCTGAAGGTGTTTTTAACACACAGCTTTTTTTGTATTGTGTTTTATTTTTTTGTATCTACCACATATCTCACAGGTTTTTTTGTGAATGTGCACAAAACTGCCCTTGCCAAAAGAAAGCATGAACTCATCAGGAATAGTGTGTGCTAATGAGAGAGAGAGAGAGAGAGAGAGAGAGAGACTGACTGCCAGCAGCTGGGCCTCATTTCTCATTTCTCAGTTTGTACATCAAGTCCTTTCCTTCATTCCTTTCCTTGCGTCTCACTTCCTCCCACCTGGGATGCGAGAGACACGAACAGAGCTGGGGAGTCGAGGCGGTGTCCATGACAACTCACATGTCTGTATGATACTACCGTTAATTAAATTCACAACTTCTCACACAGACATTGGAGATTGTTATCTATCTTCTCATTTTACACAAGGCAGCCAAATAAATGCAAACTAGTCCTTTAAAAAATGCTAGAATTGAGAATAAGATTTTACAATACATGCAACATCATTTTTTTTTTTTTTTTTAAAGCAGGTTTAGAAACTTTGGATGCAAAAATGGCATCCGGGACTCTACCCCCCCCCCCCCCCCCCTTCTGATAAAAGATGGATGCCGAGTCCTGCTGACTAAACGACGCGTGTTGAGTAATCCTCGGGGGAGAGTGACAGCGTGGGGAGAGGGCTGTCCGTATCACGTCACCGCGTGGATCACAAACCAATGACAGAGCTCGTTTCCCTCCATTCTCTCCCAGAGGATCGGCCTCCGGGGTCAGCGGGGGGGCGGCGGCGTGATTAAACCCCTGGAAGGAGGAGGCGTGGTGGGCCGTGACCTACCCGGTGACGCGGCCCTGTCTCCAGAGCATCTGTCCCTCTCCGATAATAGACGGGCAGACACACACTGGCACAGGAGGTCTTTATGAGGAGACTCTGGCTGCATTTAGCCACCTTACAGTCTTTTATTTGGGCAATCATCCAGATTCATGGGAGTTTAAAAGAATTCCACATAATTACCGTTTGTATATATTTTTATTATTATTATTGGTAGTAACAACAGGCATCAGGAAAGAAAATATATATATATATAAATATATATGAATATAAATATATATATTTAAATATATATATTTATATATAAAAATACATATATGTATAACTATATATATAAATATATATATCATATATATAAAGATATATATATACAAAGATATATTTATATACAAATATATATATATATATATAAATATATACAAAAATATATATATATAAATATATACAAAAATATGTTTATATATATATTTATATATAAATATATATCAATATATATATATATATATGCAAAGATATATATCAATATATATATATTATATATAAATATATATTTGTATAAATATATAGATTAAAAAATATATATATATATATATATATATATATATATATATACACATACATATCTCCGTAGTTGTCATTAGTGATATTTAGTATTTTGGTATTTTTTCCTCCCTGAAAAAATGATTTTCGGGAGAAACATGTACGTGAATACATGAATACTTGTCTTTTAACTAATATTGCCATTTCATATTTGCAAAAGTCTTTCCCAGAGGCAGTCACTCTTTAACTATGTACACTCGATATTGTATTGTTTAGATATACCATTTTATGTGTAACATGTACACATCACTGTCAAATATATAGCAACCTGGTACATTAATTATTTAATATGTTTTCCAGCTGATTTGCACTCTGCACCATTGCACTAATGTGTTATAGTTTACAATATACAGAAACAGCCTGCCTTAAATTGCACTTTGTTTATAAATACTTTATATGTATATGTATGTATAGAAATTCTCTTTACTCTTGTTCGTCTTTGTCGTCCTTGTTTTTTGAGAGGAAAATAACTACGTTTGTTAGTACATATTTGATTTGAATCCGCTGCCTGTAATGAAACAAATTCTAACCACAGAACCAGTCCAACAAGGATCATTTAATAACAAAACAAAAAAAAAGTATTATAATACAAACAAGTTACAAATAAAGAGTAATTTCTGACCACGTCAAGCCATCAGGCACAGAATTACCATCAAAGAGCGTTTGCATTCAATTATCGTGGCCGTTTAGAAACCTGAGCTCGATACAAATAGTCATGAACCGTGTCGTGGTACAAATGCAGGCTGCACAATGATTAGGAAGCATTACAAAAGGTAAAGAGTATAAATATACTGTATGTACATCTGATGGAGTAAATGCAGAGTCTCTGCCGCGCCCACCGAGTGCCCATGCATCAACGGGTGGACATTAAAACTAAAATGCGTCTCTTGGCAACAACACAACAACCCGCTGCTGAATATTATTTCCCCTCCTCTTCTCATGTACTGGAGTATTGATTTACGTTTCCTTTAAATTAAAAAGTTTAAAATGGAGAGAAAGGACCGGATTGGCTGAGTCACGGCGCCGAGCGGAAATTTAAACCTCCTCCTCCCCCTCAGCGTACGTAATCAAAACAACAGCATCACAATATTTATGAAAACCAATAATTGGGTTTTTCTTGGTCAAACTCCATTGAGGCTTTTAATTCATGGGTCACAGACTGCCGGTCAGAGGGGTGGCGTGGTGCTGCTCACTAGGAGGGGGCGTCCTCTCCGTGGATCGCCTTATACTTCACCATCTCCTCTGGGAAGACTTTGCCCAGCTCGGAGATCAGGAGGCTCTTGAATTTCTGGAATGAAAAAGACAATGCAGCCGGAGAGGTTGGTTTATTATCGACACGGATGACAACTTTTATGTCGAGGACACAACAACAAAAACAAAAATCGGCCTTAATTGCATCAGCAAATTCAATTAAAACATCAGATTCATCTGAATATAGAATAAATGTATCAAATATCAACAAACCCTGATGATAAGCAGCCCACGGATTGTAGACACCTTGCCCGGACAAGGGAAACCGGGGCACCCTCCCGGAGCCAGACCCAGGAGGGGAGCTCGTCGGCGAGTGTCTGGTGGCCGGGCTTTCGCCCATGGGGCCCGGTCGGGCTCAGCCCGAAAGAACAACATGGAGCAGCAGTCACCCTGTGGACCCACCACCCGCAGGGAGAATTATCGGGGTCGGGTGCTATGTAGACCGGGCGGCGGGCCAGGCAGGAGACCTGGGCGGGCCAATCGCCGGCAGCATAGACTAGCTCTAGGGACGTGGAACGTCACCTCACTAGCGGGGAAAGAGCCGGAGCTGGTGCAGGAGGTGGAGCGGTACCAGCTAGATATAGTTGGGCTCACCTCCACGCACAGCATGGGCTCTGGAACCAAGCTCCTGGAGAAGGGTTGGACTTTGTCCTTTTCTGGAGTTGCCCAGGGTGAGAGGCGCCGGGCGGGAGTGGGGATACTCACGAGCCCCCGGCTGAGCGCCGCTGTGTTGGAGTTTTCCCCGGGGAACGAGAGGGTCGCCTCCCTGCGCCTACGGGTTGCGGGGAGTAAGGCTCTGACTGTTGTTTGTGCTTATGCACCGAACAGCATTTCGGAGTATCCGGCCTTCTTGGAGTCGGTGGGAGGGGTCCTGGAAAGGGCGCCGCCTGCCGACTCCATAGTTCTCCTGGGAGACTTCAACGCTCACGTGGGCAATGACAGAGAAACCTGGCGGGGCGTGATTGGGAGGAACGGCTTGCCCGATCTGAACCCGAATGGTGTTTTGTTGTTGGACTTCTGTGCTAGCCACAGTTTGTCCATAACGAACACCATGTTCGAACATAAGGTGGCTCATAAGTGTACCTGGTACCAGAACACCTTAGGCCGGAGATCAATGATCGACTTTGTAATCGTATTATCTGATCTGCGGCCGTATGTCTTGGACACTCGGGTGAAGAGAGGAGCAGAGCTGTCAACTGATCACCACCTGGTGGTGAGTTGGATCAGATGGCGGGGGACTCGGCTAGAGAGACCTGGCAAGCCCAAACGTGTAGTGAGGGTGAACTGGGAACGTCTGGCAGAGGATCCTGTCCGGGAGGTCTTCAACTCCCACCTCCGGAAGAACTTCTCACAAATCCCGAGGAAGGCTGGGGACATGGAATCCGAGTGGACCTTGTTCAAAGCCTCTATTGTGGACGCGGCTGCTCGGGGCTGTGGCCGGAAGGTCATCGGTGCCTGTCGTGGCGGCAACCCTAGAACCCGGTGGTTGACACCGGGGGTGAGGGTAGCCGTCAAACTGAAGAAGGAGACCTTTCAGGCCTGGCTGGCCCAGGGGTCTCCTGAAGCAGCTGACGGGTACCGGCGGGCCAAAAGGGCTGCAGCGACGATGGTCGCGGAGGCTAAAACTCGGGCATGGGAGGAGTTCGGGGAGGCCATGGAGAAGGACTTTCGGTTGGCCTCAAGGAAGTTCTGGCAAACCATCCGACGGCTCAGGAAGGGAAAGCAGGGTCTACCCCAAGCTGTTCTCAGCAGGGGGGGGGAACTGCTGACCCGGACTGGGGACATCGTCGGGCGGTGGAAAGAGCACTTTGAGGAACTCCTAAACCCGGCCAACATGTCCCCCGGAGAGGGGGCAGCGCCGGAAGACTTTGGGGTGGATTCACCCATATCCCTGGCAGAGGTCGCTAAGGTAGTCAAAAAGCTCCTTGGTGGCAAGGCGCCAGGGGTGGATGAGATCCGCCCTGAGATGCTGAAAGCGCTGGACATTGTTGGGCTGTCTTGGTTGACACGCCTTTTCAGTGTCGCATGGGGCTCGGGAACAGTGCCCATGGACTGGCAGACCGGGGTGGTGGTTCCCATCTTCAAGAAGGGGGACCGGAGAGTGTGCTCGAACTATCGTGGTATCACACTGCTCAGCCTCCCGGGAAAAGCTTATGCCAGGGTGCTGGAGAGGAGGCTCCGACCGCTTGTCGAACCTCGGATTCAGGACGAACAGTGCGGATTCCGTCCCGGTCGTGGAACAGTGGACCAGCTCTTTACCCTCGCAAGATTACTGGAGGGGTCCTGGGAGTTTGCCCAACCAGTTTACATGTGCTTTGTAGACCTGGAGAAGGCTTTCGACCGGGTCCCTCAGGGGTTTTTGTGGGGGGTGCTGCGGGAGTATGGGGTGCCGGACCCGTTGGCACGGGCCATCCGGTCTCTGTACGCCTGCAGTAGGAGCTGTGTTCGTCTCCTCGGTAGTAAGTCAGACACGTTCCCGGTGGGTGTTGGCCTCCGCCAGGGCTGCCCTTTATCACCGGTCCTGTTCGTGACCTTCATGGACAGGATATCTAGGCGCAGCCAGGGGGCGGAGAGGATCCGGTTCGGGAGTCTCGGGATCGCCTCTCTGCTGTTTGCGGATGATGTGGTCCTGTTTGCCTCCTCGGACCGTGACCTCCAGCATTCACTGGGGCGTTTTGCAGCCGAGTGCGAAGCGGCAGGGATGAGAGTTAGCACCTCCAAATCTGAGGCCATGGTGCTCTGCCGGAAACCGGCGGATTGCTCCCTCCAGGTGGGGGCAAACTGCCTACCCCAAGCGAAGGAGTTCAAGTATCTCGGGGTCTTGTTCACGAGTGAGGGTAAGGTGGAGCGGGAGATCGACAGGCGGATCGGTGCGGCTGCAGCAGTAAAACAGGCGCTGTACCGGTCCATCTTAGTGAAGAGGGAGCTGAGCCGGAAGGCAAAGCTCTCCATTTACTGGTCGGTCTACGTTCCAACCCTCACCTATGGTCACGAACTCTGGGTCGTGACCAAAAGAACGAGATCTCGGATACAAGCGGCCGAAATTAGCTTCCTCCGTAGGGTGGCCAGGCTCAGCCTTAGAGATAGGGTAAGGAGCTCGGACATCAGGGGAGAGCTTGGAGTCGAGTCGCTGCTCCTTCGTGTCGAAAGGAGTCAGCTGAGGTGGTTCGGGCATCTAGTTAGGATGCCTCCTGGACGCCTCCCATTAGAGGTTTTCCGGGCACGTCCAACTGGTAGGAGGCCCTGGGGAAGACCGAGGACACGCTGGAGGGATTATATCTCCCGGCTGGCCTTGGAACGCCTCGAGATCCCCCAGAATGAGCTGGAAAGTGCTGCGGGTGAGAGGGAAGCCTGGGTCGGCCTGCTGAACCTGCTGCCACCGCGACCCGACCCCGGATAAGCGGGTGATAATGGATGGATGGATGGATGTATCAAATAGCTGAGCTTCTACTGAACCACAAAACGATTTAAGCATCGGTTCCCAGTGCAATTAATTCATTAGCGACTCAACAGAGAGGATTAACTCGAGTACTCTTTGTTTAATGAAGATGATCCTTGAAAAAGGGACATCTTTTATTACTTTTAAGACATTTTAAAATACTCTGGGGAGCATTTAAAATGAGTGAAATAGTTGGTTTGTGTAGTCTGTTTGTGTCATCGTGGGGAATCTCAGTGGCCCTGGGCCCCGGTCGCTTACCGTCATGGTGTCGATCTTCCCTTTGACCTGCTCGTTCCTCGCCAAGGCCCTCTCCAGACATTCCTTGGTGTACAGCTGAGGGTTTCGACCTTGGTCGATGTATCTACAAAAACACGAGGCAAAATATTAAGTCTGGGGAACCGCGATGACGCTCTCAAGGCAAAAGATAAGGGAGGTATGAATTCCGTGAGCTAAATTTGGGTAACTTGTCCTTCGATCTGGGCAAAGGCACGTTGCAAAATATCTGAATGAGACTGTGGAGTTTTTCTAAATCACGTGGGTAGAACTTTTTGATTCGGTATGTGTATGCCGAATTTTAAAAGGGAATCTCAACAACCAGAGTACAAGTTAAAAAAGACGCATGTACTATGACTAGATTTCCAATAAGAAATGATAATGTATATAATATATATATATATAAAAAAATGTTTAAAAAAAAACAACATATATATATATATATATATATATTAAAAATATATATATGAAAATATATAAAATATATATGTAAAAATATAAAATATATATAAAAAGATAAATTATATATAAAAATATATTTAAAAATATATATATATATACACACATATATGTATATATGTATGTGTGTGTGTGCGCGTGTGCATGTGTATATATATATATATATATATATATATATATATATATATATATACACACACACATGTATACGTGTGTGTGTGTGTGTGTGTGTGTATACAAGTCATAAAGCCCGGGCAGGCAGCTACGTTGACGTCACTGGACTCACTCAAACACCTCCAGCGGGACGTTGATCTCGTGGAGCTGCTGACGGCACTTCTCGATGTCCTGCAGACCGGATATCATGAAGTTTCTGGGGGGAGGAGAGTCAGAACAGAGCCGGTCAGACACGACGCTCGCCGGGCGGGCTCGCGGCGTGTCGTCACGCTCTCTCGGTTAACTCACAGTTTCTGGTTGAGCCCCGTCTGGCTGCTGGGCTGGAAGTCGCTGACGATGATCCCCAACTGTCGAATGTTCTCGATAAATTTCTCCAGGTGCTCCTCCAGGTTGTCAAATTTTTCCGCCATCTCAGCCGACTGTTCTCAAACCACTAAAATAAATAGAAATCACCCCCCTTTTTGTCAAATTAATCGGTATTGCCCGTTAGCCCCCGACTCTACGGCAGTCAGAACGCCGAAGTGCTTTACGGCAATGGACTGGCCAATCCCTGTGGGTGCTGTTCCGCTGCCATGGCAACGACCGATGACAGAGTGTCGTTAAGTGACTCAAAGTGTCGCGGTGCCAGTTAAGCAGAAGCTTCTTTGTCAAAACCATAAACTGAATTGAGTTTAATTACGGCATTGCATCTAAACCAGTATTGTACGATTACTATGCCAAATGGTATTGGTTTACAGGTTTTAATTATAATGATAGTGTGTGTGTTAATATGTGCCATTAATCGAAAAAAAAAACACACTTGTTGTTTCATAGACAGCATGTTTCATCCAGTTATATTTTATTATATTTATTATTATGTCCGACTACATACACAGCACGGTATTAACCAACCGCCGTTTTACAAATATGTGACGGGGAATTGTACACATAATATAGGAAAATACAACATATTACTGGAATGTAACTCTACATTAAAAAAATCATACACCTCATGAAGGAAAGCTTATATGCCTACATTTCATCTTATTGTCTATCTATTAATATATAGATATATAAGGAGAAGGCTAAAAACAGCTAGTATTTCCCAACGAACCTTCAAAATAAAGCTGAGCTTTGCTCACTTTACAGTAACGTGTACTCAATGTATATTACACATTTTCTGACAGCATTGGGGTAAATGGGGGACTCGTGAAAGTGACTATCAGTGACGTTGAGATGACATTCCTCCGGCATCATCTTCCCTTGGTGCTATTGAATAGTCTATTCTCTACACAAGAAGGTCAAGCTGCACAGACTGAGCCAGAATAAACCAGGAAATATACCATGGAATTTCAAAATAAAAGTAATATTCCATTAAGATTAGATTAAAAATGATACTATTTATTTCAGTACACCTCTGTTCAACTGCTGTGGAACTGCTCATAATGGTGTGGCTCCTATTGTTTAATATTTCCATTCTTTATCGTGGTGCATTTGAATCATTGGTTGTGTTATAGTGTCCAACCTTATTCTGCTAAAGGCGATTTGTTTTCTATTTTTCCCCGATATGAATCATATCTTATTGTGTTGCTTGTTGATAATTTTCTTTATACACCAAATAGTTAGTCAATTGATGGAGCATTAAACAAGTGGTGCCGTTTTATTGAGAAAGGCAACAATTTAAAGAAGCTTATAATTGATGCGTGGTCTTTATTTCAATTGCCAATTTGATTTCATTTTCATACACAGTGGGCTATATTCCGTGTGAGGTATGAATGTATCCATTTTGGTGCTTAGTTTACCTTGAATGCAACTTCTGGGCTTTTATTTTGAAAAAACAAAAAAGGCCTATATACGTTGCAGAGCTTCACCGGTGAGAACAGACTGGCTCAGAAGGATTACCGGGGGCTGGTTTGTCCTCGGCTGCATTAAAACCGGAGCTGCGGCAGCTGCACACACACGCGCACACACACGCACACACGCACACACATCAAAGGCTCTCCTTCTCCTCCTCGCTGCAGCTCCCGTCCGACGGCAGGTCTTCTTGGACGGTGGAGACATATTTCTGCTTTTCGCTCACAACGGGATCGGTGTTCGCTCTACACAACGGGATATAATAACAATAATTTAATAAACGGACACACTTCGACTCTCGCTCTTCTACGGTAAGTACGGGCTGCCGTCGGATTGCTGGTCTGATATTGTGTCTGTGTGGGCGGCGGAGCACAGAGAGCCGAGAACGTGTGATATTGATGAGCATTTACACTGCTGGATATTGTTCGGCGCATATGCTATTTATGGCTTTTTAATTCCCCTATAATAATATAATCCATAGTCTTTTTTTCAAGAGCTTATGGTGCATATATCCTCAAAGCCTTTAGTGACCTTAGTTATATTAATATGTGTTTTCAGAGTGTGTCTTTAATGTTCTTATATATGTGTCCTGTATATGAGCTATAGTGTGACTAATCATCAGTGAGAGGATCGTGTGTTGAAACAACCTTGTGATGCATTATGGTGTTTGTTCTCCTCCCTTGACGTTCCTTCTATGACATCCCTAAAATATGCATGTTTTTTATTCGGTGTAAAAACCATAACAGACGCTCAGTTGTTAATGTGTTTTTACAATTACACCCAAATGCTCGTGCGTTATGTATCGACCTTCTCATTGAATAACTGCAGTGATGGTGTCGCTCCAATTGTGTGTGTGGGTTGGGTGGGGGGGGTTAGATAGAAGAACAAAAAATAATAACTTCATTAGACAGAGCTTGTTTTATTTGTGGTGTCTGTCTCTCTCAGTGAAATAATTCCACCTAAACTCTCATTCTACTGTCTTTGGTTCTCCAGTCGAGGCGCGTGGACATGATGCTCTGAGGACAGGACAGGCTCCCCGGGTTGTGCGTTCATCCCGTGGCTGCAGTGAGCGGAGGGGGGTGTTGCGGTACGAGGTTGATCATCAGCATCCAAGGAACGGGGCTTCTTCTTGAGAGCGGGGGCACCGACTTTTAACGGGTGATTCTTGCCCCTGTGCCGGGGAGGGGGGCGGGGGGTGGTGGTGGGGGGTGGGGATCGGCGGAGAAAACAATAGATCTATAGAAAATTATGGCCACCTTACTGCGGAAGATCGGTCTCATCCGCCTGCACGACCGAGACACCGAGGACCCAAAGCACCATCAGGGCTCGCTAAAGGGGACTAAAGGGAACCAGAAGAACAACGCCAACAAACACTGTCAGACCGCCAACGAGACCAACATCCTGAGCACCCCGGAGATTAAGGCGAGGAAACTGGACCAGCAGGGCAAGGACAAGCCGTCCGGCAAGGATAAGCAGGGCAAGGAGGCGAAGGAGAAGCTGCAGACCGGAGGAGGTGGGAGTAAAGCGACCAGCGCCTCCTCGATACCACCGCTGGCGCCTCACCGGCAACACTGCACCCAGGTCCGGACGCGCAGGCTGATGAAGGAGCTACAGGAGATCCGGAGGTTAGGGGACAACTTCATCACCGTGGAGCTGGTGGAGGACAACCTGTACGACTGGAACGTCAAACTGCACCAGGTGGACAAGGACTCGGCGCTGTGGCAGGACATGAAGGAGACCAGCACCGAGTTCATACTACTCAATGTCACCTTTCCCGACAATTTCCCCTTCTCGCCGCCGTTTATGCGGGTCCTGACGCCCCGGTTGGAGAACGGCTACGTGCTGGACGGCGGGGCCATATGCATGGAGCTGTTGACCCCCCGCGGATGGTCCAGCGCCTACACGGTGGAGGCGGTCATGAGGCAGTTTGCGGCCAGCCTCGTAAAAGGACAGGTGAGGTGCTGGCGGGTGAGGGGGGGGTGGGGGGTCCATCAACCATAGAGCAAGTTAATCATGGTTAATAGATTTCATTTTTCAGCCACGACGCGCACTGGATGTGACCAAAAACCATTAGGCATTCGTGCGTCATGCGTAATAAACGCGTAATACTGCGTTTACGCATGTGCGGCACATGTCCACCACGGTGAGGTGTCTATAGTCTATGTTCAAAGCAGTATTTCCTTTAATACAACTGGTTGGGTTGGTAATGGTATCTGTGTTCATCTACTTTCATTTATACTTTTTTCTGATCAGTGGAGTGATCTTTCAACATATTTATAGGAAAATTCACGAGTTTATCCAAATAGGAAAAATACGCCCTAATGTGAGACAGCTCCTTTATCATAATATATATTTAAACAGTTTAGCCTATTTATAGCATTCATTATGCTCAATGTGAGCTATTGCTGTCCTGTCACAACGCAGGCCTGTAGTCTCCTCCCCTTCCTCCCATGTGAGCCAAGCCATGAATGTGAATAGTATTAATTTTGATGTGACTTCACAGCAGCCATTTTTCATGCAGTGCAAACCTCAGTATCTCCTTGATTCCAGCTCTTCTCTGCAGCGCCGGGTCGCTCTCCTTTTTTATTGCCTCCATAAATCAGAATCCGTTGGCAACATGAGACGGGCCTCGCCACGCGATGGAACCGTCCCCACGGCGGCTCTAATGCGGCCTCGCTATATCTGTGCTATACGCTGCAGATTATTGGACCGAGTTATTCAACGTGTCGTGATGCGTGATGATGGATGGAGAGGTGTTTGAATACATGGAGGCAGCAGGAAGCCCTGTACAACAGGCTTCTCTGTTTTATACTGAATGGATTATGTAATCCTGTCAAATCTGTTTTTCCACATCCTCAGTGCACTGCAGCAGCAGCAGCTCTGAATAAAAGCTGCATATCCGAACGCACTCCGGGCTAGAATCGTTTGAACTCTGAATCGATTGTCTGGTTTCCACCCTGACAAGAATCACAGTTTTCTAAAAGCGTTTTGCTCTCTTCTGCCTCGTGTCCCATCATTTCATCGGTAGAGTCTTGATTCTTCCTCCTCCCGGACTCCCCGTCTGACGTCAGCATGACAGCGCTGTGGCAGGACCCCTTATGTAAACCGTCACCGGATTCTCCCCCAACCCCCCACCGACCCCTCGGTGCTTCTTTTTTGGGGGGTTTTGGATGATATAACGGAGCATTATTCCAGCACCGAGTCCTCTCTGTTGTCATCAAGCAGCTGTAACCTAGCGAGGTCGTGCAACAACAACAACAACTGTACCCACAGCTGAGAGAGAGAGAGGAAAGTGTGTGTGTGTGTGTGTGTGTGTGTGTGTTTCATCTTGATTTGCTGCTCGAGGAGATGAGCAGGCAGCTCCGCAGTGCTCCCTAATTATGGTGCAGTGTCTTCCCCCTCCAGTTTGCTAATGGATAACAATATTGATTAATTATTCCACTGTGTGCGTGTGTGTGTGTGTGTGTGTGTGTGCGTGTGTGTCTGTGTGTGTGTGTGTGTGTGTGTGTGTGTGTGTAGGCGTGTGTACATCCTCTTTGTCCGCCTCTTCTGTGGTTTCGTGCCCACGCAGGCGCTGGCGTGTCCTCATTTTTCTGTCCGACGCCCTCATCACTCGTGCCCCGTGACAAACGAGGAACTATTTATATAAAAAGCTCAACACACACACACACACACACACGCACACACGCACACACACAGGGGGTTATATTCATTTGTCCCCCGGGCACCTTCTTTTTTTCTTTTTTTCTCGCTCCGACAATATGTGGTTTTGTTTTAGAAGCTTCCCGACTATTTTTAGTGCGAGAGGAAACACGCGGTGACAAAGCAGTGAGGTGAAAGTCAACAGAGACTCACCTGCAGATGTGAGGCTACACACACACACACACACACACACAGACACACACAGACTCCAAACGAGGAGACAGTACCAAAGTCTGGCCTTGGGATCCTTACCTTCCTATTTTTGGACAATCACTGGCACATTGTAATCTGTCTCATGGTGGTGGAACAGTCGGTCGTGTGTCGGCTGAACTCGGCCTCGTGTTCGCTAGTTGAGGCCTTAATGAGTACACACTCCTGGCCTTCCACCTTCCTCTCTCTTCTTTTCCCTTTCGCCCTGCAGACGAGGCCAGTTACATTTCTTTGCACATTTTTGTTTATTCCCATATTCATTTCTGTAACCTGTCAGTCACGAACGCTCCCGTCTTCGGAGCCCCGCGTCACGTACGAGTCGACCGACTGTCAGCCGCGCGCGTCACTCGTTTCGAAATGACAAACCGGTTGCAGCCTGAACTGCGCTGCTATCGAGTGTTAAAGACGACACCCACGGCAAATAAGATGTGACACTGATGATTGGCGTTTATAAGACGATAATAATAGATTGCTGCTTTTTGTGTCTTTTTTTTCTCCAAAATGTAGACATAAACATGTGTACTTCCCAAGGCCCCCCCACACACACCCCCCACACCATGACATCCACAGAGTTATTTGAATTACATTACGCTGTTTAAGCTACCCTTAATGCTCCTGTTTTCTGTGATGTAATTGTTCCATTGAAAGGAAGCTAAACCAATGACGCCAACTTAAAAAAAGAAACCGGTGGTATTATCCTTTAATGACCCCGCCATCAGTCCCTCTGGGCTCTCCTAATGATCTGAAGAGGATGACAATGACATTGATCCCTGTTTGTTTATCCCGACCCCGTTAAGCACATGTCTGCGTTATGCAATTCGCAGACACACACACACACACACACACACACACACCCACAAAGCCGCCAGAGCTGCTTCCCAACATGCACTGGGCCCTTCTCTCCTCCGCCCATTGACTGATCCCCATTCGCGCGATTACCCAGCAGCCACTTTACAGTGTGTGCCTTTCAACTTAGCTGAAATAGATAAACACTGACATGGCACTGTATAGGCCCCGGGGCTCTCACTCAGCTGGCAACACACACACACACACACACACACACACACACTCACGCTCACACACACTGTTGTTTGCCCATTCTTTCTCTCGCGAGCAGATATTTGTACTTCCTCTCTCTCTCCGTCCGCCTTTGGATTCTCGTAGATGCCCCGCGAACACAATGGTGCCAGTTAATGCTCAATTTCCCCTTTTCATGCTGAAGTCATAGACTCTTGTGGAGACTTGTGCAACAATACACACACACACACACACACACGTGCAATATCTTCTCCCCCTCATTCACACACTCTCTTCCCCTGTCATAATCGGGGTCTTTATGTCACACACACACACACACACGTTCACCTCACGGGTAACAAACTGGTGAAAAGACGTCCACAACAGGATGAGGGCACAGTCCACCCTGCCATCCATCACCATGGTTTCAAACATATGGCGACACGCGTGAAGACACCATGGAGAACAGCATATCCAGGCTGCGCGACAGTAGCCAAGCGGTGCATCATCGGTGTGTGTCAGCCCGGGTAATCTGGACTACAGGCCTCCGGCTGCACGGCGAGGCAGAGCAGGTTTCAGACAGCGGCGCTTAGGTGACAACCAGATGATGTGGGTTTTTTTCTCCATTTTAATGGCTGCGTGGATCAAAGCGAGTCCCCCCGAAGGAACGGCGCTTGTGTCTATAGGGAAAAGGTTTCCTTGGGTTCCAGGTCGTTGTCCGTGTGAGACGGAGACGTTGAGAGAGAGAGAGCCCCCACACCGGCACTGAAAAAACGAGGCCAATGCGTCGCAACAGGGAATGGAAACTGTAACCCTAATCTCCAGATCGTTCCACGTTATCACCTCATCTCCCTTTATCCCCCGGCATCGCCTTTGAACCCAAAATAGCCGAGCGAGTACGCGATAGGACGTAGAGATCGTCCGTCAGATGTCACGGGGGGGGGGGGGGGGGGGGGATTAATGCTGGACTGTGTTTGATGTGTCTCTCTCTCTGCATGGGGGAAGCATGAAGCTCAAAACTGGAGTCCTAAAATCCAGCTTTTTATTTGTATTTATTCAAATACAGCACTAATGCTTCCCCTGTGCTAATGTTAGAGATTGTGCAGATACACTTATCTTGTTTAATCTCTCATATAAATCTTGTATATATTTTTTTTCTCAATGCTGAGACAAAAGTAGTAAAAAAAAAAAATCAAAAACATGTGAGCTGTTGCCTTTTGGATTCGGTTTTTCCGGGACAACAATTGTATGACCGTAAACCACGAATTAGTAGTACGCTAATGTTATTGTATTAAGCTCGCAGATTTGGGGTTTTTTTGGACCAGGGATTAATACAAATCAGTGTATTTGTAGATTATTTTCTAGAATGAATGGACAGTATTGATAAAAATGGTGTTCTACTACACGTGTAAATAGTTTGGTTTTATTTACTCAGGTTTTCAGATATTTATTGCTGACTTTAAGGTGGTCACAGCAATGAAAACGTAGTCCCAACAAACTGTCGTAATGTAACATGTTAACGTGAGCTTCAGGAGTGCCGGCTAGCAGTTTTCCAACTGTTTCCAGTCTTTATGCTAAGCTAAGCTAAGCTAACTGGCTGCTGGCTGGAGCTTTATATTTTACGTCTTAAATATCACACTTCCCAAAATGTCTTTTAACGACAAAATTAAACAGATTGATAAGTTGCTTTCTTTTTGTATCCGACGTTGTGTCACAACCAATGGCCGACCTCAAAGTGGCTCCAGTGCTCTCCTCCTAAAACACAGCGGATCGTACAGCTGCAGGAGTAACGTGCAGACCGCGGGTGTCTCAAGAAATGAGGCTATTTATCTGCACTGCAGCATGCAGAGGAGCTAACCGTATAAAATAATGTCGTCGGTGGTGGTTTCAGCGGAGTGGAGTGGCCTCTGATTTCTCCCTGCCAAGAAGCATTCTGGGTAGAGGGAAGTGGTGCAGTGTTGTTATGGAGCGCGTGCAAACAATTACAGGAAAGTACAATACATATCACACTGCAACAGGCCAGTGTCTCGTATGGCGTCAGTATAGCTCATAGAGTATATATAAGAAGTAGGCGTGACGTCACCCATTGGTTTGTGGACGGTTTTCCTGAAGCTTTGATTTTGAAATTGTATCCGTCGCCATCTTGGTTTTTTTTTGCAACCAGAAGGGAATGCTGAGAATAAGACATTTTAGGCCACCAAAATGTTCCAATTAATTTACATGAACTGAAAAACACACTGTGAACATTGTAAGAAGGAAACACTCACAACTCATAGACCGGAAAAACCCTGTGGTTGCGACCTGTCAATCACAAGGTAGCCCCGCCCTAAAGCATACGCTGCTTTATGCTCTATTTTACTCTAAATGGGACCATAGTTTGCTAAATGAACATCATGCTGCTTTGAAGAAGACTTGAAACTAGAGATTAAGATCATACACTCGTGTTTACAATGTGTATTGAGGTAATAAATAATAAGTAGGGTAGTTTTCTCATAGACTTCTATACAATTAGAGCGAAGGAGTCGCCCCCTGATGGCCATTTGTTTTTTAGACCCGGTGGATGCTGCCTCAGTATATCTGCAGTATGACCAGAGATTTACTTTGCAGTCAGACCAATTTACCTTCCATTTCTCATGTTTCTATAATTCTGAGATGATTTTTATTCTGCTTTACGTCATGGCTCCGTCAAGAGGGTTAAATGTGAAGACAGTTTCTCCCACAGGAATTTTCTTTAGGGTAGAATTAGCGACGCTGCCAACAGAATACAGAATAAGCAGCTTTATCGTCACACCTCTTTTCTCCATTCGATTTTTTTTTTTATTTCTTTTTGCCCCCTTGTCATCCCACGCTTATTATTAGCTCCAGCGTGTGAAGGAGGGGGGAAATGTCTCTGTGAGATGTCACGGTGCCCTGAGTGAGATGCTTTTCACACAAGAGGGTTACACGCTCACGTGTTTATTTCCTGTCATATTTTCCAACTCTTTCATCATTCGGTGGAGGTGGAGGTGGTTCTGGTCCTCACTTGTCTCCCAGCGTAGTGGAGGGTACTTCAGATTGGACCTGAGGTCTTAAAAGACCCTTTTTTCCCTGCCTTTAAACATTGACCTAACGTTAAACCTGCATGCAGACCACTTGCCCTGTTAACATCTCCATCGATGTGCACTATATATGTATTTCTATATTCGGTCTGGTATGAGCTTGAGAACACCGCTGACAATTGTGGACAAGAAAATCATCTTTCTTTTGATCTGAAAATGCAAATCCAGATAAAAAATAATTTTGACGTGCTTTTATTTCTTTATTTCACCCAGAAAGCGAAATGTATGAAAATATGCAAAAATACAAAGAAAATCAAGACTTTCTTTCCTCCTACTAATAGCCACTTTCTCCAGTGTGATGATGTTTTACATCATTGTAATAACTTCATATTTCTTGCACCCTTTTATTACAATTGTGATGGTCGTTTTTTTCACCACTTCCTGACACTTTACAGGCCCAACAAATGAATGGATTCGCCATCCAAAATGATTGACAGATGTATTAATACTGGCAATAATTGCGGCTTTAAATAGAAGCTGCTATCACCTGAACGTCTACACAGAGCAGCTTTAGATCTATCTCCGTTGTCGCATGGCAAAACACAACCACGTGAATCACGTGATGGCTGAGATCATCGCCAACAGCCATCAATCAATTGTTTTGTCTCTCTCAAGTTTTGTGAAATATCATTAATAATTGGCCTTCTGACAGACAGACCAATAGATTGCGTGAAAGTGGCTTTTTTGGCCGACATTGTAGACAGGAACTGGAAATACTGACGTCCAACTTCCTCCAGTCCAACACCTTCAACAACAAACAACATTTGAATATAACAGTTCTTCTTTATTATTCATTCACCCGTTCAGTTATTTCTCCGCCATCATTTTTTGGAAATGCATTGTCTGTTAAAATATAAGGCTTATTAAACCAGCAGGTGGTTAGCTTAGCTTAGCATAAAGAGCTAATCTCTCCAACAGCAGCTCGAGTTGAATACATTACACGTTATATCTCGTTCCTTTAAAGGACAGTGTGTAGCATTTCTGGAGATGTATCAGCGGGTGGAATGGAAAAAAATGTAAATATAATAATCATAATTATGTTTTCATTTGTGTATAATCAGTGTGTAAGGCAACCACACATCCTACACACTGTCCCTTTAAGTGGTAGAAAAACTAAAGTGTTGAAACCTAATAAATGAGCGTGTTATAAATCTTCATTTAACTCTCCATCAGCAAATACGTTTCACAAAATGTTGACGTTTCTCTACTCCTTTTTGAGTCTATAAAACCCCCAACGACCCTTAACAAAGACATTTTGAAAGACGTGACCTTCCTTAACGTTAGCTACTACGTTTGTGATGGTGTCCCCGAACTGAGGTGTGAATATCGAGGCCTTTTTGTCAAAGTATGAATGTTTTCAGACCCCACTAAGAGACATAAAGACATGAAGGAACGCGTTGATTCCTTCCATTAGTTTGCTATATTTTTGTATCACAATCCTAACCTCATTTCCCTTTGACCCCTTTCCTCCCTGTCTCTCTCTCTCTCTCTCTCTCTCTCTCTCTCTCTCTCTGTCTCTCTCTCTCTCTCTCTCTCTTTCTCTCTCTCTCTCTCACAGGGGCGTATATGTAGGAAATCGGGGAAGTCCAAGAAAGCTTTCAGCCGCAAGGAAGCCGAGGCCACCTTCAAGTCCCTGGTGAAGACCCACGAGAAGTACGGCTGGGTGTCTCCGCCCGTGTCCGACGGCTGAGTGCTCGGCCTCCGACCCCCCCCCCCCCCCCCCCCCCCCCCCCCCCCCCCCCCTGACCCCCCTCCCCCACGCTAGCCGGAAAACAAAAACCCAGCTAGCCCCGACACGCAAAACGACGCACCACGCTAACTCAACAATCTCCCATCTGCTGTTTCACTCAAAAGATATTCCTTATTTTTTTTCTTTTTACGGTTTTGTGTGTCTTGTGTTATTGTTTTTTTTGTTTTTTTTTGTGGGATTCTTTTTTTTTTTATTGTTTGTTTTTTTTGCCCTCATCTCCACTGAAACTCGCGGAGAGCAGACATCCCTCCTCCACCAAGAAGCAACTTTTGTTCCCCTCATCCCTCTCGCCCAGGGAGATACTTTCCCCCATTTTGGAAAAGACCTGAGAGGGAGGTGTGTGTGTGTGTGTGTGTGTGTGTGTGTGTGTGTGCATTACTGTCGGTGGATTTTGTTGTTGTCATAACGCACACCTGCGAGCGTACAGGAAAAGATCGGACAGCGTGGACTCCTCCACCCATGTGAAAGACTACTGAATGAAGGAGAGTCATCCCCCTCCTCTGTCCTCTTCCTCCCATCCTCTCCTCTCTCTCCTCCCACCCCTCCCTTCTCCTCTACGGCACCGAACTGGCATCGCTTCCCTGCCATCTCTCTCTCTCTCTCTCTCTCTCTGTCTGTAGCTGTGGGGTCATTTACATATAAATGGAATAGACGGGCAACGCACTGGCGTTGACACTCACTCATTCACTCCTTCATTTCCCCCCTTTCTTTCGACTGTGCCGTTGCTCACAGTTCAATGCAACAAGATTGTAATTTACATGGAGCTGTGCTCTCTCTCTCTCTCTCTCTCTCTCTCTGTCTGTATCTGTCTTTAGCTCGCTCGCTCACTCCGTTTCTCCTTTCTTTCTCTCCCGTCTCTTGTGGCTACATTTAGAGCTCACTGTTGCGTAGATGGATGTTGATTTCTAATGGAGAAATAAAAAGTTACTTGTCGCTTTATGCAGAGTAGGCTATGATTAATAGAACGACGGTCAATCGCCTCTCTTTCTTTTCTCTCTCTACCGTGTGTGTGTGTGTGTGTGTGTGTGTGTGTGTGTGTGTGTGCGAGTGTGTGTGTGTGTGTGAGAGAGAGGAGAGGAAGAAGACTATTTCCCATGATTTAGATACCAGATGGTACAGCTGAAGGCCAGGATTCAGTGTGTGTGTGTGTGTGTGTGTGTGTGTGTGTGTGTGTGTGTGAGCAAGGGAGACAACCCATTAAACAGGGAATGATATGATTTACTGTGAATGACACTAAAAGGCCTAAGGGGAGTGCTGTTGTTTCTGTGTGTTTGTTTTGTTGCTGAACTACTTGTCGCCGTCTTGTCCCACTTTCTATGTCAGCTCCTGATTATTAGTACTGTAAACAAGTGTGTGGTTGTGACTGAATATCTCGTCTGTCTCTCTCTTCTCTCTCTCTCTCTCTCTCTCTCTCTCTCGATCCATAAGTTGAGTAAACGCTTCGGATGTTTAGCTGTGCTCCACACACACACACACACACACACTCGCCCAGGTGTGACGCCCAGGAATGAAGACCGACAGACGCTGCCGTGGACGGAGTGGAGCTTTAAATGAGCGCACGCTTCAGAGCTCGCCTGATTGATGTCTGCTGAGAGAGACAGAGAGAGAGACACTGAAGGCAGTGGGGAGAGGAGGAGGAGCAGGAGGAGAGCAGAGGCAGAGCTTTGATCACTACCGGCTGCTTCTGGAAATGTCAGGTGGCTTTCAAAATGGCCGAAGACAGATACTATCAGCTCCGACCCGCTGTGATTACTTTAAGAGACACACGCACACACACACACACAGTTTCCCGAGTTCCAACCTTTTTAAAAGGACATTATGAATATCTAATATCAACTCTACGTCAGTCTCAATCAAGCCGGACGCCTTGCTCGCCGCAGACCGTCCCAGACCAGTGGGCTCCTCGTGTGTTTGTTTTGCTATCTGCCAGTTAAATGTCAGAGGGGGGGGGGGGGGGGGGGGAAGCTGCTAATTGGTCTGACATTTTCACAGGTAGAAGGATGGAGGATGTCAAACCTCCCGCTCGCCCGCGCTGACATTTTGTAACTTTCTGCTCCTGCCCTATGTTTTTTTTAGGATGTGGAGGTGGGGAGTGTAGGGCAGACTGGTGGGTTAGGGGAGGAGAGACAGGAAGACGTATAGGAGCGTCTCAGCAGCCTCCCCCCCACCCCCCCCCACCCCAACCGTAATCCTGCAGCAGGATACTTTAAACCGCTGAGCTGGAGGCTTAGCCGGAGGCTGAGCTGGACCCCTCGTGTGTCGTTTGTGGCCGATAACAAATGTCCGTCTGTGTGTGAGTGCACGTGTGAGTAAATATGTGTGTTACATGGTTGGATAAAAAAAGAAAAAGAAGAAACAACAACAACAACAACAACACAACATCTGGTACGTGATCATTAGTCCTCTTTGAACCCGGCTCGTCGTTTTCAGGGCCTATCGTGTGTAAGTGATCTCTCGGCTCGTCAGCGGAGAAAAAAAACTGTAAACCGAATTATTATTAGGCGAGACAAAAATATCTCAAACGCTGAGTGTTTGCTGGTTTCGAGAGAATAATTTTGTGATATAGTTTTAGATTGGTAGTTTGCAGACACTAACTGGGTGAACTGATTATGTTGTATTATATCTGCATGTGACACGTGATTGGTAGCTAGCTACTGTATATCTTTTTTTTCAAGAAAAGCGAGAAAAAATACGGGAAAAAACAAAAAAAATGCAAATGCTTCTCTTTTCCTTGTTCTTTTTTTTTTTTTTTTCTTCTTCTTCTTCTTCTTCTTCTTCTTCTTCTTCTTTCTTTGGGTTCTGTATTGTGTGTATATTTCTTTTTGATTTCGAAAGCGTCCGGAAAAAAAAAAATGTCACATTGTGTTTATATGAATGTTTGTGTTTTAATTTATTTGTGGTTTGCCAAAATGAAGATTTGAAGCATGTTGCAGGTGTTGTCAAAAGAAAAATGAGAAGGAAAAAAATAATAATTTTAGTGAGAATGATAGCCTATGTATTTGTGTGATGGGGGAAGGTGTGTTTATTTGGGAGTGTGGGGGGGGGGGGGGGGGGGGGATTTCAGGGAGTAAAGAAGGACAGAAGGTTGCAAAGCCTCAAGATTATAAAAGGGAGTATTTTCTTCATTGTGAGTGCATCAAAGTGAAATTTAAGAAAATGTCTATACGCTCCCTTGAATACTTCCTGGTCCCCTCCGTGATGTCACTACTGTCCCTTCCCCATTGGTCCTGCTCTAGACAGTGATTTGGCTTATGGGTAACGCAGTGAACACGCAGATCTGGACTGAAGTTCTCCCCAGTCACAGATCAAGGATCAGTACGACCTCCCTGTGCTTCAAATATCACTGGTAAAAAAAAAAAAAAAAAAAGAAAGGGGAACGTGCACATCTGACCTGTGATCAGTTACTCCGGGGCGACTCCCGACTTGAGCAGTTTGGTCGAGGGCCGAGGTCTTAAAAAGAGGTCAAGAGGTGAAAAGGTCGTGTGCAAGACCAAACAGGAATGTGCAATAAAAGTTACAGCTTATTCAAACTCCTGACGTTTTGGATTGTGGTTTTTTTTTTGTGGTTTTTTTTTCACACCTGCATCACGAGCTGAAGCGATGCTCTACACATGTATTTTAATGACCTACTTCCAGCAGCTGTGTCCTCTGAAGTGTCCTCTGAAGTGTCCTAGTTTCATCCGCTGCAGCCGGTGGGGACACCGACTCCCAGACACCCTCCTGCGAAGATCAGACCGTAATCCTCCGACCTCGACTCTTTTTTGGGCTTTTTTTTTATTATCAGACGGCCCTCCAGCTTGATGGGAACACCGTGTTCCCCCTAATCTGACACCGGCGCCCCCTCCGTAAATGGATGTGTCAAAGAGAGTGTGTGCCTGAGAGATGACTGTTGGACCTCCCGACTGAAACATAACGTTCAAGCTATTTTTTGTTGTTGTTGTGAAGGTTAGATAAGGTGCGCTGTAAAGACAATACAAATCCAGTCGGGATGATTTCCTCCAACTTTACTGCTGGCATGTGGAGACGTTGTGAAACGGTGGCCATTATAGGTTTAGGCAAACCAAGGTCAGCGAAAGGTCATAGTTTGGTAAGTACGCAACGTAAGCTATGGATGTAACGTCATGTTATCCACAGTCCCTCCCATCCGCCCTCAAAGGCTTCCTCGCTAAAAATACCACACTGTAAAACTTTTTGCTGTACAATTACAGTAATTTACTGTAAAATTCACAGTATCTTTACTGTGTCAAAAGAATACAGCAGCTTGCTGTATTTACTTGATAGTGTAATTTACTGTAATCATTCAAAATTACAGTAAATTACTGTAAAATGTACAGTATCTTGCAGTTTTATGAGCGGCTAATGATCAATCAATCAATTAAGTTGTATTCACGCGGCGCCTTTCAAACAAACCAAATGCATTTGAAGGCGCTTTACAGATGATTGACAGGACGCGCTTTACAGATGATTGACAGGTCGAAAAAACAGGACGAAAAAAAGAGAGAAGATGAAGAGACAAATAGTATTAATAAAGATTATTATAATGACAAAGGATCGAATTGCATTGTTAGTCGGAAAAAAAAACCGCCCGGTGCGTTTTAGACAGACGCTCAAACACAGGTGTAAATAATACATTTAATTAAGCCGCCTCCTTTTTCGGGGCACTGAAAAATGACGGCGCCGTCGTTGATGTGATTAGCGACGCCCCGTGCGAAATAGGAGCTGCCACACAAATTATTGAATTATGTGCCATTAAAATGAACGCGCCATCAGAATGGACCTTTTCACACATGGCGTCTCGACATGAAGATTGCGTGCGACAGCGCGCGAGTAATAAACGACATGAATAGAGGGTCTAGTGAACTCAACATCGCCCCCGGTTCCCTCTACAAAAAAGCCAAATGGGAATTTGATTTTGGATTATTGAAGAAAAGAAGATATGTGGCACAAAAATCAAAAGTCATTTTTTTGCCCAAGTCCAAGTGAAGTCTCAAGCCACTAACAACTCATGTTTAAAGAAATGTAAAGCGTCAGTGTTATTTGTGAGATATCTTTAATATTTTAATGGAATATATTGAAGTACTAAACGTTAAAATCTTATCCACAGACCTTATTCCAAGCATCTAACCAAAAACAGACATGGAAACGTTAACTCATCCATTGAGGACTACGTGTAGTTTTATACGGGGATAAAGTGTAAAGTCACGGTTCAGGATTACACACGTCCAAAAATCAGTGTTTGTCAGCAGGTGTTCTGCAGGTGTTGGACAACACTCATATTTGCTGAACAAAGCACATTTGCAAAACACACACACACACACACACACACACACACACACACATTGCTATCATCATTGCTGACATATCCCAATCAATGGATCCCTGAGCACTCTAGTTTTTTGTCTCGTTGATATTTTCCCCGACGCTCATTAGGCCGGGAGAGAGAGACAGATCGGAGAGAGAGAGAGAGAGAGAGAGCGAGAGAGAGAGAGAGATATTGATGACGCCGCGTCGAACACACGAGAAGCCGCATTTTAATGGCGAAAAACAGCGAGCGCACAAACTAATGTGTTGGCGCTCGAGGCGGAATCAACTGACAAACAAACAAACAAACAAAAAGATTGTGAGATAACCTGAAGGTTACCTTGAGACACGACACATCCAAAAGAATGGAGGCTCCGAGAGACAGAGAGAGAGAGAGAGAGAGAGAGAGAGAGAGAGAGAGAGAGAGAGAGAGAGAGAGAGAGGTATTCATTTAATTACCAGAAAACCACAACAAAAAGCTCATGAAAGCAACTCTCAGCGTGATGAAACAGCGGTGTGACAATTATGAGAGACGCAAGCTGTTTTCTGGGAGGCAGGCTAAGATGTGTGTGTGTGTGTGTGTGTGGGGGGGGTTGTTATGGTTGTTGTTGTTGTTGTTTTATTCAGTATTATGGAGGTAAACATCCTTTAATGTAGTCGAGTCCCATTTGTATTTGTATTATGGAATAGTTTACCCTCCCTTTTTCAGAGTGAACATGAATCCTCGTGACGCACCGCGGTGGCCCTCAGCTCCAGACTGTGACGCTACTGGCCCTTTAAGGGTGCACGTTGCACCTCGTTACGCGCACACTGTCTTTTTCGGCCTCCTGGACAAAAGGTCTCGTTTGTCGGATGGTTGAAGACATGATGCATTTAGTTGTGGTGAAATGTTTTGTATTGAAAGTCAATGAAAAAAAACAAACCACATTTGTGTTGTTGTTTAGCTATGAAGCCTACTTGGATTAATTGTTTATCAGTACACATGTTTTCTACTTGATCGTTTTAGCGCCACCGTGCAACGATGAAAAAAGGGGGGATGTAACGACACAGTGAAAGAAGGGCAAGGGGTCTGAATCACATTAGCTTCATTAGATAAGATTTGATTTGTGAACCTCCCACTTCCTCTGCACGCGTCCTGGCAGACACACACACACACACACACACACACACACACACACACACACACACACACACACACACACACACTTCCAAGAACATCTCTATGTGAGATCAACCAGAGCCGAGAGCTGGACGCTCTGTGCTCGGACAAAACACTCGCCGTCCAATCGGTGACAAGGGTTATTGTCAAGTTGAGGCGAGGCAGAAAAGGGGGTCTGTTGGGTCGGGGGCAGTAAAAGGCAGAAGGGCAGAAGACTCTGGGGAGGTGCCATCAAAAAAGCCTGTGTTGAATTATTTGATCCTCCCCTCCCCTCTCCACACATAAGTCCATCCAACATAGAGCTGTCTTTTAAAAAGGCATGAAATACTGGGGTGGTGCTATTGCATGGATCACACATGACACGACGATGCCTGTCTTGGAAAAGAAAAATCATACGTCCCAGCCGGGAGCTGAAGGACGCCTCTCGCGAAACGATATGAAAATATTGTGTGATGCCACAGCTGCAGAGCCGGATGAGATGAAGCTTTAACTGTGCAGGGACACAACGGTGATGGGATTTCCTTTTCTTTCTTCTTCTTTTTTTATATACACAGCCTGGATGCATTATGCAGCCGTGCCCGATACACTCAGGGGTCTCACTTGGAGTGATACACGGTGGTAATTAATGAATTTGTTTTTTTCCCTAATGATCACAGATTGTATATGAGGCAGATTTTGTGTTTGTGTGTGGGAGGATTTGCGCATTTTTGCGCTTTTTTTTGGGCAAGCTGAGGCCATAAAAGAAACACCTGCCAGATAAATCAGAGGACGATTGAAGCAGTTTGAGGAATGGAAGCCGTTTGCGGCAATTAGTATAAGTGTCGCTCTATCTGAGCTCAGTTAGTAGAGCTTCTGTTGCTCATTAGTGACATTTACCAAGCTAGGTGGACAACTTGTGTGTGTGTGTGTGTGTGTGTCTCTGTGTCTCTACTGCTCTCGGTATGTTTTACGACCACAGGGACTGTTTCCACTGTTCTCAGAACCCCCCGTGTTTATTCTTTGCACTTCCAATCCCACGTGTGAATACAACGTTTTCACCCCGTGGGTAGATTTCATTCATGAAGAAGACACTTTGTCTTTAACGTTGCTATCGAGTGTGCAACCCGACCATCACATGCAGGATGCTGTTACACTGCAGGAGACAGCCAAGGTCCATGTAAAATTATTATCTTATAAAGAATGACATTATTCGAGATCTGAATATTGTTTTGAACGAGCATCAGAAACATATAATGGTCCTCAGACATTTGAAAAATGTATTGTTAGTAGCTATGGATGTTTCATGCATGCTATATTATATATATATATATATATATATATATATATATATATATATATATATATATATATATATATATATATACAAGGTTTTCCCATTTTGGTGCATATTAACATCCATGTTAAAAAAAAAGTACTTTCTAATTAGAAATAATTTCTCTTTCATCACTGTCCGAGCTAAACACGTAACATGTGTAACTGTAAAATCTGAGTATGTATGCGCAGTCAAATGTCTGCATTAATACATGAAAGACTAGCAAAAGATCCAGAGTCCGAATGAGGTCTCGGTGGATCATTTCTTTAATGAAAAGGGCGGGCACTAGGACCCAGGTGCAGTTTGCCCCATCGAGGTGAGAGCTGCTCAACCTTTAAGAGGTTCAGGTGTCTGCCTGTGATCACTCTTGTGTGCTTCCTTGGATCACTCCAAGGTGAAGTAGCAGCTGGTGGCACAGTGCTGGTTTGCCATTGTTCATCATGCATTGTTTTATTGATTGTGTTTCAGTAGCTGCTGGTGCTGGTGCTGGTGCAGTGGGAGCTCCCCTGTTGAACCGAGGCACTCGTCGTAGTTTGAGTTTGATGTTGTGTGTAGTTTGTTGTTCATCCACCGATGGATGGCCTCCTCCTAGAGCATCCTCCTGCTGACACGGCGACCTTGACCGTAATAAAACCCGCCTGTCGATCCACACCGACGACGGCTGAAGATGAAGTATTGAAGTTCAACCGTGTAATCAAACGGCTTCGTCGTGTCGGCACTGATGACCTGCATTTCCGTTACATCTGCGCCTCTCACAAAAAACTAAAATGAAATATTGACTTGAGTCTGTCAGCTTTCGACATCCTGTAAACTTGCTGCCGGAAGAAAAGAAAAAAAACTGAAGGCCTTATTTATTTATTTTGTACTGTTTTTCTTCATATTTTATGCCTCAACTGACTCTTTTTTGTGTGCAAATAAAGTAATATCAATGCAAATCCAAGTCATATTTGTGTGTTCTGACACGTTCGACGAGTATAACTCCCACAAGCAGCAGCTATTTAATATCAGGACATGCGTATTAGCGAGTTGTGGAGGATGAACGATAAATTTAGATTTCGGGAGAAAGAACACACAGTCGCCCCTTTCTCTTTCTCTCTCTCTCTCTCTCTCTCTCTCTCTCTCTCTCTCTCTCTCTCTCTCTCTCTCTCTCTCTTCCGGTCTGTCTTTTCTCCGCCCCTGCTCTCTGTTGGAGCGTGTGTGTTAAATACAGATAGACAGAGTGCAGTCAGCTCTTATGTAAGCTCTGGCACTGGGATGGAGGCTATACCGCCAGCTTTGGCAGGCACACTTTCCCCCTCCCTCTCTTTCGCTGTAACATCTTTGCCATTCTTAGCAGACTGGGGGCTCACTATAAATATTTTATATGGCACAGTGCATGTGGGAAAAATTTATTTTTAGCCTCGTTCAGTGCTTCCAGTAGAAAAAAAACCCCAGCTCTCTGTGAAGCCAGACAGCTTCTTTGTGTGTGTGTGTGTGTGTGTGTGTGTGTGTGTGTGTGTGTGTGTGTGTGTGTGTGTGTGTGGTGCAGATTAACTCTCCTCGTCGTCTGTGCATGTGGACTCGCAAGTTCATCCGGGTCGGGCCATGATTATTAAATCAATCACATCTGACTGCTACTGGAAACACTCGATGAGTCCTCCTCTGTGGGCCTTATACGTTCAATAAAGTTCCAGTTTTAAGGACCTCGGTATACAAGGTGATCCCTGTCTCCCAAAAGGACAATTGAGAAAGATGGAGACACTGATGAGGACCGCGAGGGGGAAAGAAATCTACCAGCGGGAAGAGAGAGAAAAAGCCACCGCGGACGTCGCTAAAGCGAGGGATGGGATGGGGGGGGGGGGGCTGTTAAAATGCAAAGCACGCCCTTCCCCCGGCCACCGAGACATGCATGCATGAACATGAGCGGCAGACAGCGGTCACACACACACTCGCAGTCGCAGGGCCGCAAACACCCGGGGATGCGTCCCTTTTTGGCTTCTGCTTACGCGTAAGAGATGATAGAAGGATGCACACAAAAAAACGGAACAAAATTAAACCACTATAAGCTCATTAGACACGTCCTCTGGTCATTAGCCGCACATCAGTGATGCAATTGGTGTGTTTGGAGGACCTGACGCGCAGCATCCGCGAGGATATTTAAAATGTGTGTTAACAACCAAGATACAATGTTTCCCTGCCTTGTTTTTACACCTGATCTGTTAGGGGCTGTATTCTTTTAACAAGGCCGCAGGTAACTGGTGTATTACACACACACACACACACACACACACACACACACACACACTCTCGCACACACACAGTGCCCTCAGCCTAACCTTGATCAATGCTACAAAGGGTCATGATTAGATGGAGGCCGCAACAGCACTTCCAACGCTTTTAACGAGCCGCCTTCCTTCGTCTTTTTATAAGCTCTTCTGGTAAGACGCTGCATATAAATCAGACTCGTGAGACGTGTGTGTGCTCTGTGTGTGTGCGTGTGTGTGTGTGTGTGTTTCCAACTGCAGGATACGAAGGAAAAATAAAAAATAAAAAGTAAAAAAAGTGTAACGGAGCAACAAATGCCATGGCAACAACCTTGGTGGATGTTTTTTCACACAGGAAGATTTCAATTCTCCTTGGCGTCTACTTTTTTCGTCCCGAAGTCATCTCTCTCCTCCTTCCTCTCCTTGCCTTCCTTTCCTCCGTCTTCTCCCTGACAGGAGGACCGCCGCCGCCATCCTGACTGCTAATGAGGGACAGGGCTTTTGTGATGTGTGTGTGTGTGTGTGTGTGTGTGTCACAGTCTGAGGACAGAAAGACACAGAGAGTGTGTCTTTGTTTGTTTGTTTGTGTGTGTGTGTGTGTGTTTGCGTGCCTGTGTTGGGATGTTGAGGGTTAGGCCAGGAGCAGAAAGAGAAGTGGGGAAAAAAAGATAAAGAGAGATGTGCTCTCCAGCTCTCTTCCCTCGATCTGTTTCCTCTCTGTTACTAGGCAACACCTGCAGGCATGCACTAAATAAAGCCTCGTGCCCCTCCCGGTGCCTCCAACTCTCACTCTCACTCTGCGTCTCTCTCTCCTCGTCGGCCTCATCCATCTCTCCTCCTCTCGTTCCTCCCTTATTAACTCTCCAGGACCCTCAACCCTTCACCCCCTTCATCCCGGCAGCCGTTACCTTCCCTTCACACATCCCGGTCCTCTATCACCCCTTCCACACAGCAGGAAAGCAGGTTTTTGTTGTTGTTTAGGTTCCTGGTTTGACACTGAACAGGAACGACAGCCCTCCTTGGGTTGAACATAAACAAGTAAAATGCAAGGTTAGGTCAATTGTTATTTATAGATCCATTTGCAAACTTGTTGTTAAAGATCTTCCTAAGTTCTTAGTACGACGTAGTTTTAAACAATATAGGTTGCTAACAAACATCTGTTTCACAATAAAGCAACCAACGACGAGAACTAAAAGTCACTCCAGAGTGAGGTGGCATTGTTGCACTTCCTGTCCCCTCGTCTCAAAGTCATGTTTTTGTTGTTGTGGTTTTTTTATGGATTTTTGGTTAGACGCCTGAAATAAGGGCTGTTTCTACCATATCAATACGCCTGTCAAGAAGCTGTTACATGTCCTAAAAGAAAGCGACTTTGGTGTAGTTTGTTTATAGCCTGACGTTAGCTTTTTTTTAGTTAGCCAATTGCATTCATGCTTCAAAACTCATAAAAGTGGCATTCATAGGGATTACATTACAATATTACACCGTAGACACAGCTACAGGGAGCAATTCAGGTGTTCAAGTGTCTTGCTCAAGGACACATCGACTAGGGCCGTGAGCGGGGATCGAACCGCCGATCCTCTGATTGAAAGACAGACCTGCTGACCCACAGTTGCCCCACACTTTAGGATTATCTTGCTGAACAAAGCGTGTAGCCTGCGTATCATAAGCAGAGCTTATTTTCTAACCCTGTAGCATCACAAGCTGTAGCATAACAATTGTAGCTAATTTTGTAAGTTAGCTCTGGAAAGCGAACAGTTACTCCTGGAAATCAGGTGTAAATATTTAGTCACAATTCATCATTTGTAAGAACTAGTTTGTGAGTTTTTGTTTACTGATGCAAATCATGTAGTCATAATCAAGTTTGAACATAAGAGCTGATGCGACCGCCTCCCGGTCTATAGTGGTTAGCTAAGCATTTCAGACAAGCCACTTCCACAAGGACTTAATGAAATCCTCCGGTCCCTGACTAACATAAGCACATTTAGATTGCCTCTGGGAAGCTGCAATAAGTGCTTCAAGTCACCTTTTAAAGCAAAAAGCCATGAAAACTGCTTTATTGAATGGCTAATAAGAAAGAAAAGTAAAAAGTGGTCACGGAGAAAAAAGCCACAATGAAGTGTGCGCGTGTGTGTGCGTGTGTGTGTGTGTCGGTTTCTGAATAAAAGTCCACAAGCTTTTCTTTCGTAACGAGTCTATGTGTAATGGTGATCTTTTTTTATTCTACTTTTTTTAATATGTATTTCAATTATTATTTGTTACGCGCGGAGGGCCTGAGAACTCCTTCACACACACACACACAACACAAACAAACCGGCATCAACAGAACCGCCCCAAAGAAAAATCAACAGACACACTATCCATCCTTTTCCCTTTGAGTTACTATTCCTTTAACACGATCTGCTATGTGGAGCATTTCATGCATTCTTAAAAGGGTTCTGCGGTTCTGTTACTGCAGCGCTTGTTCACGATGGCATTTTGCCACTTATTGAGCAGTAAAAAATGCAGAAAGGTTGAACGGTGTGAGCTTTATCTGTAAAGACAAGCGCACCCGAATGGAGGCGCTGCTGCCCATTTGAATGGCAACCCTTTGTTATTAATCTGCTTGCGTTGAGCAGGAGACGTGGCCCTCACCTGGATCCTGCCCACAACCCTCAGTTCATCTACCTGGAGGATATATTATGTCTCCTTTTGGTGATTTGTCAAGCGAAGACGGGTCGAGGGCCCGAAGTTGCAGAGACAGTGACGGATAGAAAGAGAGGCACACTTTAGGGGCAACGGGCATGTAAAAGTAACCCCAAACTGTCGTCCTGACATATTACCCAATCGTTCTCTCCGTGCCGCCGATGAGGAAACATCTTTGGACCCGTGTTTGAGATCGGTCCACCTGACGGGGAGAAAGTATGAGTACAGTTTGGAAGCAATGCGTCTGGATTGTGCGGTGAGCTTGGGCTCCTAAACCCGTCTTTTAAAAAAAAAAACTGGTAAGTATAACCCCGATAGAAAAATAGAATATATATATATATATATATATATATATATATATATATATATATATACTATGTAATATAATATAATATTCACTCAAGGGTCCCTCTTGTCTTTAATTCGGCCTCACGCGGCAGTGGTTATTCACCTGCGAGAGATGATTTGATAACGCATGAGAGGTCAATTCAGGTTTAACCCCCCCCCCCCAATGCAGTCACATTTAATCCTAATGGTGCCTTGAGGAGTGTGAGGACACACACACACACACACACACACACACACACACACACATGCATGTTGAGCATGAGTCTGGAAGAGACAGGGGGAACAAAAGGATTAAAAAGCCTGTGAAAGCTGCAGCATCATACGCTGTGGAGAGCAGAGTGTGTATCAGAGAGAGAGAGGGCGAGCGGAGTGGGAAGGCAGCTGCCTCAGAATTGTTATATTCTGAGGGACGCACGTGCATACATGGATACACACACACACACACACACACACACACACACACACACACACACACACACACACACACACACACACACACACACACACACACACACACACACAGGCTTTGCACAATGACCAGAGATTTACCAGCGGATTTTTAAAAGGATGGGCAGTTTGTTTGTGTGCGTGTGTGTGTGTGTGTGCGTGTATGTGTGCCGAGTGGATTTTGGTATAATCCAGAGATGAAACACAAGATACCCCCCACCACCACACACACACCACCCCCTCCCCTCTGTGTGTGTCTCTGTCTGCCTGTGTGTGGTTTCTTCTTCCTCGCTCTCCTTTAGCGTTGCGTAACAGCTTGATTATATAATCCCAAACATGTATGCATGTCCACGAAAAGGCTGAGTGCCGGAGTGCATGAAGCAATGCGAGAGAGCGTCGGAGGCGACGGGCACTGATGAGGAGGAAAGAAAAGAAAAGAAAGAGGGGAAGAAGGGACAACAAAAAACCACGGAGCTGAGGGTTTGGGGTCGTTACGGTACACCGGTACCACCATAATGTGGTATTAAAATATACGGTTATCATATCGTGTACGTTAGCTACCTGTGTGGGATATGAAAATAGGATAGAGATATGTATGGACACATATACCTGCTTCATCAGCTTTCTTAGATAAACAATGCGGGTATATTTATAGGGGTGTCAACATGTTCTACAAGCTCTCAAATTAATGTGTTGGTGGATTTCAGTAGAAAAAAACAATTATTATTAATACTACTACGACTTTAAATTCCTTGCATGTGCAAACGTACACGTGGCAATAAACAGTTTGAATCCTGCACGTAGCACCTTTAAAGTCCAGCTAATTCATTTACTGGAGGACTAATACTTCCAGGTCTCAATTACCCTTCATGAACCGATACACATAATGCCTTTGAAAGCCTCGGGAAAAAAATATGATCCACGCAAAAAAAACATGTGCGGATAGAATGAGAGAACGACGGCGCTGCATTGAAGCGGTGCAACTGGGTTAAAAAGAGAGAGAGAGAGACTTCAATGGAGATGACAGTTTGAGAACATTTGATAATCTGAAGCTTTTCACAAAAGTTCATGCAAAGGGGATCAAAAAGAAAAAGGGGAAGTGAGCGGCATGAATAGTGTGAGGAATTGAAATATGAAGGTGTGAAGAGGGGAAGAGAGAGAGAGGTGAAGGTGAGGAAGGAGATGATGTGAAACTTTGGAGGCTGTAAAGGCATCGCACACACACACACACACACACACACACACTTTAAAACACACAGAGACGGGCTTAGCTGAAGTGTACACACGCACACACACACTCCCACGCACACAGACAGGCGTATGACTCAGTAACAACTTTGTTGGCCTTATCTCCGAACCTTTCTCTATCTGTCCGGTTCAATTTATTCGCCCCCATCTTCCCTCCATCCTCCCGAGGCTTTTTTAAAAATATATTATCATTCTCAACTGCTTCCATTTTCGGGCGCTTTTCTCTACTAGAATTGGGTTTTTTTTTGTTGCTCTCCTCTCTCCTCGTTTAACCGTGACTCTCCTGCATGGTAATACCCATTGTCGGACCACTTCATAGGTCAAAGATTAAAACGGTTTTTTTTTTTTTGAAAAAGGGAGCGAGGGGGACATCACAGCATGAAGGGGGGGTGGGGGGGGGGGGGGGGCGCCGTGAGGATAACACGAAGAGGAGAGCAGGAGGAGCGATGCTTTCTCTCCGCGGTCCCTCGGTCGCCCACCGCCACCGGAGAGAGGGGGGGATGAGGGGGCTGGTTGTCATGACGGCTGTTGTCATGGCAGCAGGACCGGGTGATAAACAGGAGGAGAGGACATCCGTCCATCCAGCGCAGTGAAGCTGCCATGGCAACCGCTGACGAAAGGTGCGTCATGGGAAGTTTTGACCATCTTTCACTTTAGGGAAATGCATGTTTTAAAAAAAAAAAATGTATGGCCGACAAAAATGCTCATTTGACTGATTTAATGGATAGACCTCCACAAAGAATCACACTAAACAACCCCGTTAAATCTTGTGTTTCTTGGTTTAAAAAAAATATATAAAAAGCATGAAGAAATGGTCCTACTTGGACCAAAAACAAAGAATTAGTCGATTATTGGACAAAGAGGGGGTTGTTTTACATTCTCCTCTCTTACTTGTTATATAAATATCTCAAACCAATAAGTGGACTAAGGAGACATTGTCTGGTAACATTCTTTAGACTTTGTATTATAGCTTCACCCAACACAACTCCACCCCAGCAGAGGATAGAGACTCAAGATCCCATTGTGGTCTTTGCAGGTCCCTGGCTGTGTGGGTTGGACCAGAACCTGCAGACTTAACCATTCATCCAGATGTGCGCTCCTCCAGACAAACAGCTGTTATCATAAACTGTGAATAACCCTGCAACACCAACACAAAATAAATCACTTCTGCAGAGTACTTTTACAGCTTTAATGCACCACTTCTTATAATAATTACATGTCATCGTTAATATAAATCCTACAGGCTCAATGTATTCATCGCTATTGATTACAACTAAAATAAGGAAATAGAAGTTTTATTTTAATATTTGGTCATCTGTGCTTTTTTTTGGGGGGGGGGGGGTGTATACTTTTATATAATATTTATACACCCTTGTATTGTGCTCCTGTCTCTTTACCTTAATTTGTCAGCTTAGTTCTACCGTGTGAAAACCTGCAAGGAAAATCACACTTTGCAAAGAAATGTAAATTCTGTTCACTAATATAATTTAATTATTCTCTCATTTAACACTGAATAGTAAAATGTAGTTAATATCGCTTTCAACTTGTTAATTAATTTGGCATTAAAAAAATATTTAGTCAAAAAAGAAAAAATACAACTGGCAGCGCCACAGGATGCAGCAGTACCCACTGCTTTAGAGATTCATACTTCATATTTAATAACCTTATGTCTAATTTGATTTAATCAACCTCTTTCCAAAGCATGTCTTTAATACTTCAGTAGATCAAGAATGAGCGTGAAGTCAAATAATCTGAACAGGTGGTGACACAGTTCACGCTTTTTAATCAACTCCGTATTTCTAGCTCGATTACAGGTGGAGAAATTGAGATTGCAGTTATTATGAACCTCTATAAACACGAGCAACGGAAAAGGATAAAAAAAATAAGTTTGTTAAAATAAAACTCCTGTAGGGGGGGAGGGGGAGATAAAAAAAAAAGCAAAAATAATCCCAAAAAAAGGAGTCCATCTCTGCCGTGGCAGTGTGGTGAGCAGAGGAACCCGTAGAGGCACATCCTCCTCCTCTTCTTCTTCTTCTTCTTCTTCTTCTTCTTCTTCTTCTTCTTCTTCTTCTTCTTCTTCTTCTTCTTCTTCTTCTTCTTCCTCCTCCTCCTCCTCCTCCACACAACGCGGTCTTTGACCTGATCAACAGCTCCTGGAGCTCCGATATGTCTCCAGTCAGTCCTCCTTTCTCTCTCCCGCCTCCCCGACATGCTCCGCCGCTACTTCTTTGGTTCCGATGATGCGTTTTCGTCCCCGTTCTCCAAGTCCAGCTCGGCCTCTTTCTCCACCGCCGCCGCCGCTGCTGCTGCTTCTTCCTCCCCGGCGACCTTTCCAGGCTCTTCCTTCCCTTCTTTCTCTCCCTCCTTCCCGACGCCCTGTTTTTCTCTGAAGACCTCCACGCCGAGCAGCCGGAGGTAGTGAAACCTCTCGTTGCGGGGCACGAAGGCTCGGATGGACGTCTTCCCCCTCCAGCCACACAGCTGGATGGGACACTGAGGGTCCTCTGTGTTACTGACACACACACACACACACACACACGGTTATGGTGGGGGCCAGAAATTAGGATATCACTTCAAAAAAGGACAATGAGAAAACATGAATACACTTTAAAAAATAATTAAAAACAACTTACTCTGGGTTGGGGATGTACTTGAGCACGATGCTACCCATTACTGTGGAGAGAATTACGACATTCATAACCATCAACGACAGATTTTCACATGTTAATGTGCCCTTTCCGACATATCCCAGTCTAACTACAGATTTCTTTTAGCTGGAACTGCTCTGCTCTGCTTGTGAGTTTTTTTTGGGTCAGTGCCTTGCTCAGGGGCAGCTCAGCACAGATCATTACTCATTCACTTTCCATTTGTATGCCAGCCAAGCCGGAAAACCTTCCAGTCACAAAATCCAGCACGGCTTCCCAAAATGATTGTGTTTCCGCATCAGAAAGAAAAGCCTAATAATATTTTACAGAGCTTTACTTTTCTTTAATGGGTATTTAAAATCATGTGAATGTAAAATCGTACCCAGCTTCTTGGCCTGAGCGTGGGCGTTATCCTCCAGTTTGCTGAGGTAGGGGTTCTCCTGGGTCAGCAGCACTTTGATGTCCTCCACGCTCACTCGGATGATCCTGGAGCGGATGTACGGCTGAAGAGTGTAGATGCCCTTGTTGGACAGAGAAGGAGATGCAGGTTGACGCTCTCTGCAAGACCCACACAGTGAATCCAGAATCCTCGTGGTTTTCATGGTGCGTGCAACATTAATTAATGAAGCGTATTCGAGTGCGTGAACTCGGTGATGAACACAGTAGAAGAAAAAAAAAAAACGTACCACGAGCTGCTTTTACAATAAGGTTTAACATTTAATAACATATACGGTGTTAAAGTCCGTCCTAAAAACTTAAGCAATGCATATAAGCATGTAAATAAGCATGTAAATAAGCATGCATCCTGCACGTCGCCCTTCTAATCACGAGGTGCATTCGCATCCAAAAAGAGGATTATGGGAATTGTGTAAAAAAAATATATATATGAGAGAATGTCGTGTTTTCACAATACTACAACTTTTGATTAACAACACGCTGCTCAATTGTGTGTGTGTGTGTTACCTCCTGGGCCAGTCTGAAGGGACAGCCAAACTCCTCCCCATCACTGTTGCGAGACCACACCTTGACGCCCGTGTTGATGACCTGAGAAGCAACCAACAAAAAAAAGAAAGAAGGAGAAGCGAGCTGACACGTCGAAAAACACAGCGATGCCAAAACAACACCGACTTTAAGGCCACTAATCAATATCCCTCCTGATAACTAAACCAAGGGCGGTCATTGAAATCCCCCCTCCCCACACAAAGAAAAGGACTAACTATGCAGCGCGTGGTCTCGTAGTTTGTAATTACGGATGTTTTTCCGACAAACCGCTCCGTTCTATTTATTTACGTGCATCAACCTAAAAAACTCGCATCACTAGCTCCAAAAAGGTGCTAAATATAGCGAGGAGGTCGTTAAGTCGGCAACAATGACCGTGAGGCTTTCCTCCGAGGCCACGCCCCAAAATGATCACGATTATTATTATTATTACGTATCATTTAGCTGACGCTTTCATCCAAAGCGACTTACAATCACGTTACATTCATACACTGTAGACACAGCTACGGGGAGCAATTCAGGGTTACGCGTCTTGCTCAAGGACACATCGACTAGGGCGGGGGTTGAACCCGCCGACCCCCTGATTGAAAGACGGACCCGCTAACCACTGACCCACAGTCAGTCGCTGATGAACGTAAAAAAGGAGGAACGCGGCTGTTTTCGGCTCTCACGCTGCATAGATGGAACGATCAATAACTGAACAATCAAATCACCGGGAAATAATCGATCATTGATTTGTTGCATCCATTTGTTATCGCATTTCCATTGAAGGAAGTGCTCCGTCATCATCCGCATCGACGTGTGCGATTATCTTAACATTGTACCAGAACACACACACACACACACACACACACACACACACACACACACACACACACACACACACACACACACACACACACACACACACACACACACACACACACACACACACACACACACACACACACACACACACACACACACACACACACACACACACACACACACACACACACACACACACACACACACACACACACACACACACACACACACACACACACACACACACACACACACACACACACACACACACACACACACACACACACACACACACCTTCATGCGCTCGCTGTTATTGAGCAGCACGTTGCGGAGCTCCTTGGACACCATGTACAAGTTCCTCTTCTTGCCGTCGTGGGTCCGGGTCAGGACGTTGAGCTTGGGGAAGTTCGGTGCCAGGTTGTAAAAAGATCTAGGAGGAAGCGGACAATAAAATTAAAAAAAAAGAGTTTTGTGGACACCGAAAAATGGCCGAATGTCCAATTTACACCCTAGAGGACACTTACTGTATGGTGATGAAGACGGGGTCTTCTTCAGTTAGGAACACAAAGGGGTCTTCTTTATAACCAAACAGCTTCATCTTCTTGGAGGCTGGAGGCCTGAGAGGAGAACAAAATTATTTACTTATTTAAAAACACACAATTTATTTGGGTTGTGCCCCCTCAATTGTTCATATCTGAGCTTTTAATGACGACAAGATGAATTATGGGAAATTGCTTTAAATGTGCGTAGTACTCAGGACCGGAGAAGGGTTTGTTAATCCGAAGAGTAATCTCTCATTAGAAGAAATGTAATCTTCTTATTATAATGGCTCAAGAAGTCCTCGAGGTTTTTCCCTTTTGTTTATTAGCTCACCCACACACTCCATCTTGTTTAGCCGCGCTCTCCTGGGCAGAGGAAGCTCCGTTGGGCGCCTCCTCCTCTACATCTCCCTCTGGGCCTCCCCCCTCCCTCTCCTCCTCCTCCACCGGAGCACTCTCGGTGAGGCGGGGGGCGTCCGCGGGGGTCGAGGCCGCCGGGGAGCCTTCGGTCTGGGCCGCCGAGCCGGACGAGACGTCCTTCCTCAGCTGGAGATGGCGGGGAGGGAGGCGAGCAGACAGAAAGGGGGGGCGGGGGGGGGGGAGAAGTCCCAGCTGTGGTTAGTAACAGGTGAATGACGCATTGTGGGGAGGGGCGCTTATTACATTGAATTCTGCGCCATTTCCCTCAAGTATAAAGACCGACTGTCTAATCGTCCGTTAAGTGTGTGCGTTTGTGATGAGGTACCTTGGGATATCTTCGGTTCCAGGGCATGGGGGCTTTCTTCACCAGCACAGCCACAAAGAAACCGCCAGTGTTCTGGTGATGTGGCAGAATCCTCATACTGACCATAAATAACACACACACACACACACACACACACACAATTCATGGCGTTGAGTTTTATGGTGCCACCTACTGTGACGATAAACAAGGATTTATTTATTTTCCCTCCAGGATCACATTAAAAACAAAAGATGCCGAGACAACGTGTGACGATGTCTCCCTCTGCTGGCCGGCCGGCGTCGTGCAGAGTACAAATGACATCATCATCCACCATTAAGAGGGAGTGCAGGTGTGTGTGTGTGTGTGTACATGCGTGTGCATCCACGTAGATAGTGCATATGTGTGCCAAGAAAATAAATCAAACCACATTACTCAGCTAATGAAATTGGAGTCAATGAAAACAGAAGGAAAAACTGTGTGTGCTTATTTCTCTGCCTTCATGAGAACAAAATGATGAGAAATTAACTTAAATAAGAGATGGTTTGGGGGGGGGGGGGGGGGAAAGCCAGCAAATAGATCTCCCAATACACTCAAAAGGGGCGTTAAAAGACATCCCACGCTCCCATTCGCTGTGGCTGTTGGGCCTTTATCGACCAAGCCTTCAGAAGGCTTAAGAGTCGTCGTACGTACCATCTCTCCAGATGCATGTCGGCGAGTTTCTCCGGCTCCGTCGGCGGGAACATGGTGGGGCGGATCTGCGTGCGCCGGTGGCTCGGAACCTCGGACCAGTCCGCGAACCAGTGGCCCTCTTTAGTCATCAGCTGCAGAGACGGCAACCGACGGAGTTGAGTGAGTGAGTGTGTGTGTCCCGACAATAAAACGACCGTCAAAGAAGGCTCAAAAGGGTTCCGGTACCTTCCAGGAGGAGACCCCGGGCATCCACTTCAGCCCGGGCAGATCGGCGGAGCAGTCGACCAGCTCCAGCGCCCCTGGCAACGGGGGACGGGAAGGAAAGACGTTGCAACTTGGCAGACAAAAAGACTGACATTGATATCTAAAAATAGCCGTTCGTTTCATTTAGCAGCTCAAAAGCGAATTAAATTTGACCTTCGGTGCTCCAACTCGGCCGCTTTGTGTGACGGGTTTTACAACAGAACGGAGCAATTAAAATTCAACCAGGTCCACGTCCTAAAATGTCTTGCCAGCAAAGCTCAGAGTCTCATAATGCCTTCAAAGTGTCCTATATCCTTCAAATAAAACCAGAAACCTACTTTTCCAATACTCAATGTGCATGTTTAAAAAGTAGGATACTTTTTAACATACAGACACATTGAACTTGTAAAGAAAACAAGACGTAATCTTCTGAATAAAATCCATAAAAAGTGCCTCTTTTAGAAGGAGCAAAGCAAATTCCTTTCCGAGGGAGAGAAAATGGCCTGAGAATTAGTGCTTTTCATTGAGATAATAAACTGAATATTGTTGGGTTTTGTACAAAAAGAGAGATCTGAAGACAGTAATTGATTAATGGACAAAAAGACTGGGAGATCATTTAATAATAAATGTTGTCATAATGTTGTGACAAACATCTTTTTAATCCGATATCTGTGGCGGACGTGGTTGAGTCAGGCCACGTGAACTCCTCTTGAATGTGGATGTTTTGAGAGAAAAAAAAAACTGGAAATATAACTTTTATTGGACTAAAAAAAAGGTCCAAAAGATATTGCTTAAATTGCATGAGCCTGGTAGTGTGTGTGTGTGTGTGTGTGTGTGTGTGTGGTTGTTACCTTCGCTCTTCTCCAGCAGCGCTGCGATGACGGCTTCGTCCTCTATAGGGTTGAGTGAACAGGTGGAGTAGACCATCCTCCCTCCCACAGCCAGCTGTTCGACGCCGCGCACTGCGATACGCAGCTGGAGCCTGGTGAACACACACACACACATCTGTAGTACTGCCAACTTTTTATAATTAGCAGCAAAAAGAACACACTCCATCCCGTCCTTTAGTCAATTTAGTCTACCACACAACTGCATAAATTCCTGTGTTGTCACGAAGGCACAAACACAACCCCCCTCCCCTCCCCCCACTCACCCGTGGAGGTGCAGGCTGTTGCTGGTCGTCCATTTCTTCCACACGTCTATGTTCTTCCTCATGGTGCCGTCGCCGCTGCAGAACACAGACAGCAAGCAACAGTCAGACATCACATCCCCCGCCTGGCCCGAGGCACTGAAACCACCAGAGACAACCCCCCTCAGTGCCCCCCCCCCCTCCGCAACACTTTCTCACAGGGCAAAAAATGTCTGCCAAGCACAAACGATCTAAACGCCGAGCTTTAGCTGACTGTTCACATCTCCGCTGCCTGCCAGTTCTGTTTTGGCCATGAAATGCCTGCTGGACCTCAAGAGGAGGCGGATGAGTTACCTCTACCTCTACCCCCCCTCCCCTCCTCCCCTTTACCGGAAACATTAACCCGTAAATACGCGACATTTGCCAAAGACGGGTTTCTCGTCTCCCATCTGTCACACAAAAGTCTCCGGCCAATCCCCCGGAGCTCATCGACCATGTTTCTTTCATCATCCACTTCCAAGCCATCTCTCCTCTAATAAGCCAGACGCGTACGGCAGCCCTTTGCTGACCTGCAGGGCACGTCGCACAGGATGCGGTCGTAGAAGAGGCTGCCCTTCTTGCCGCCCGATTCGATCTGGAGCGTGGGTATGCAGGTGGCGTCGTGGTTGACCACCATGATGCAGGGGCTGTTGAGGCGCTTGGCTTGGTGCACGAGCAGGTAGCAGCGCTTGTTGTCCACGTCGTTGGCAATGACAAAGCCCTCTGGGGAGGTAAGAGGAGCAGATACACGTCGTTTAAGTGGCAGGGAAGGCTGGGCATCTCTCCCATCGCAAACAAAGAACACAGTTATTGAAGCATCTTTCCCGGTTTAAAATGCGTGCGCCTTACCTGGAAACGGCACGTCCATGTCGGAATGGAGCATCTCGATCAGCTGGGCCGTCTTCGACCCAGGAGCTGCACACATGTCCAGGATCTGTGCAACAAAAACACGTGCATGTCAACACCTCAAAATCAGCCAAAGCGAAAGTGTTCAACAAAAGGGGCACAAGGGAGAAGGAAAGAAAAACGTGTGTTACCTTGTGGTGCGACTCGATCTTCAGGAGGAGAGGCGGGATCATACTGACAGCTTCCTGTCGGCTGATGTTACCCTGATAGGACAACCACAAACATATTTTTTTTCCCCAATGCCCTATACCAAGCAATCCAGATTTAAAAAACACATGCAGCGCTCCCGTCATAACTTATTTAACGGGGCCTAGAATAGAGTCTGTTTTTACTCACCGACTCGGTCTCGCTGACCAGAAACTGGTGGAATTTCTCCAGCAGGGGAGACTTCCTGATGATCTTCCTGCTCATGTTGGTGTGCCAGGCCTGCTCATCGGGATACCTGGAGAGGACAGACGGTGTGTACTGAGCTTCTAGTTTGAGTCTGTTTTGGGGGTTTTGTTTCCCCGTCTTGAGTGAACCAAGAGATCATACCAGCACAGAGGCTGTGGAGCCTCAATCTTCTGACCATCGATCTCCACCTCTTGGATATCCTTAAAGTATTTTTCCTTCAGACAGTGGAGGATTTCCTTGGCATGGCTGGAATAAGAGACAGAAAGGAGGACAACAACAACTACCTGCATTAGGGAGCAATAATCCAGGTTACAATTAGTTCACACCCCTGACCTCACACACCCAATAATTGGAGCTTGGATCAAGCCTTACTCTGTCACACCCAAAAGACAACAACGTTTTCTGCCATTTCTGGCAAAAATGTGCATGTTAATTGTACAGCATTGTTCACGGCTTCGAGGAAGACCCTTTTGTTGTTGTTGTTGTGACAAATGAGTCTGAATCCAGGTAATAAATCTGTCTCACCTCTTGTATCCAGTGATGCGGATGGTTGCTGGCAGCGGCTCCCTCATTGCATCCATAAACTGTTCAAACTCTCCACCGGGCACCAGGCCGAGCTCCGTGTAGTAGTGCTCAAACAGCTTATTCTCCTTGACTATGTCGGCATAGCCAGTTCCCCAGTCCTGAACACACACACACACATACAGTTATTAGTATTTTAGGACATAAAAAAGCTGGAAAAGCACCTTCTCATGCATATGTGAATTCTTATTTTGTATGAGAATCTAGTTAAATCAAATGTCAATCAAACATTTGCCAATTAAATGTGTAGTTTACCTGATCCATTTTAGTATCATCTAATTAATGATTATTTATGCATGTAATAATCCACAATACGAGCTTGCAAGAGGTAAACCGGTGTCCTCTACCTGCACGCATCATCACATACAATCAACACAAGTCTGGTGAAGCCCCTCAATCCCTCACAGCAAAACAATAACAATAAAATGCACGTAATAATAATAATAATAAACTAACGTGACAAATGATGCTCACACATAGCTTCGTGAAATAGCCCGGTGGCTAACAGTAGAGCAATGTGAAGATGCAGCTGTTTAGCATAGCAGCATGGCTGCACACGTTTAGCTTAATGACCTCCGGGAACCACGACCGTGTTACGTCCCCAGCTCCCTTTTGTTTTTATTTAGTAAATAATAATAAAAAGGTAATACAATAGGTGGCTTGTGGAGCACTTTACACCAAGCATTAGCAACACACAGCTGCAGCTGCATGACTGAGAATCTTACTGCGTTGTCTCTGTCGTCCCTGCCAGGGGTCTGGTTTTTCTGCCGCTGCCTGCTTCTCTTCCCCATGTTGTTGTTGTTGTTGTTGTTGTTGGTGTGGGAATAGCAGACGACTCTGGAGAAAAGTCTGCGCAACGTCGTGGTGACTGGACGCGGAATAATGTCGTAAAAAACAATGTAAGTCCCGCTAAAGGAAGAGCTGCGACGCTGTGTATACTCGCAACGTGTTGCCTCTGACTCACGTGAATCAGGACCCCGCCTTCCCTCTAGAGGTGGCCAGCAAATGTGCCTGAAATAAAGTAAACGTGCGATTCTTTGATGAATTATAACACTTAAATAAGACTTTGGGTTTGTATTCATTTAGTGCAACGTACATGTATTACACTGTTAACAAAACTCACTTAAACATTTTGTTTATTTATTAGTTTACAAAGTGCTCTACATATAAGCAAGGTAAAAACATAACATCAATACAAGTAAAGTAAACATTTCAGAAAATACATGAGGCAATGAACACAATAGAGGAATATAAAATTACAATTACAAAAATAAAGCAGAACAGACAAACTAAAATAGGGGAAACAAGGGTAAACTGCATAAAAAGACGACATCACTTATATATATATATATATATTATATATATATATATATATATATATATATATATATATATATTATTTTATATATAAACATATTTTTTTTCTCTCTCTCTATATATATATGTATAAAAATATACATATATTTTGTATATATATATATATATTATGTTGTATATATATATATATATAAAAAATAATAATATAATAAATAATATATATATACATTATATATATATATATAAATAATATGTATATATATATTTGTAACTATATTTGTAACATTTGTAACTTTTGTAATTTTGTAACATTTCTAAATATATATATTGTTATATAATATATTGTTATATAATACAATATTGTAATCTAAAACGTTAGAACAGTGCCCCACCTGCCCATTGTTTACAGCAAGGTGACGTATTCAAATTAATCTTAATATTTATCGACGACGGCAGACTCCACGTCACCTCTAATAACTCCGATGGAGAAGCGAGCGTTCTGATTGGCTCAGACCTGATGCCCGTGTGACCGTTCTGGGACTGTGATTGGTCCTTGAGTCAAGGAAACCCATGACTCGGTCCTCGCGCGCGTGAACCAATCGCGCTACAGTGTATACTTCAGCTTGTCCAATACGACGTATTGTCAAACAGTAGTTACATTTGACATTGTTTGTATATATTTTATTTATTGGTAGTTTTTGGCAGCGCTGCAGCCACAATGGACGCGCTCCTCTCGAGGCTCTTCTCCTCGGAAGGAGAGGAGCTGCGCACGTTGGACTGCATGGCGTACTCCATGCTGTTCATGGCAGCCTGCACTTTTGTTACTCTGCTCTTCGAGTACGTCCCGTACGGGCGGTACGCTACCAGCAGGTACGGGTTCCCAGTGAACGCTCGACTGGCCTGGTTCGTCCAGGAGCTGCCCGCGTTCCTGGTGCCCCTGTGTCTGGTAGTTTGGACACCCTCCAGGAAAACCTCGCTGCTGCCCAACCAGCTGCTCATCGCCATGTACTTCTGCCACTACGTTCAGAGGTAGGTCGCGACGATCAATTACGCGATCACGTTTTTTTAAAAGTTTTTTTTTTTTACAGGTGGAGGTGGAATAAAGTGACAGTTTCACCAACAGGAATAGTCAGTGTCGACTTCCACAAAAATAATAACTTGGAACAAAACAATACACATCTGAATGATTTAGCAGGTCCGTCCTTCAATCGTGTGCCCTTGAGCAAGGCACTTAAAGCACTTATAGCTGTGTGTACGAATGTAAGTCGTTTTGAATAAAAGCGTCAGCTAAATGTAATGTAATGCAATTTTGCACAATAATGGACACAGGAGAGTGCATTATATTTCATATTGTATCACTAGTTAACTAATCTATGTAAGTGTGTCAGGCAAGTATTTGAAATGACTTAATTGTGTTAATAATGTGTTTTGTTTTCTTCCTCCCCTAAAGATCCCTTATTTATCCATTTTTAATCCGAGGAGGTAAACCCACCCCATTCCTCTCGTTTGTCCTGGCCGTTGCTTTCTGCATGTTTAACGGCTACATGCAGATCAGGTACCTGAGCCATTATGCAGAGTACCCTGCGGATTGGGTGACGCATCCATCCTTCATTGCAGGTTGGTTGGTGTTCTGTGTCTGCTACCTCACTGTATGCAAGGGACCCGAGAAATTGTTTTAATTAAGGATTAAGAATTAAGGATTTATCCTGCTGACACTTTCTCTTGTTTAAAATTAATATTATTCTGGTTTGTGTGGACGCCCATTTCTGCCAGAGTTAGTATCTCTAAATAATTACTTAGTACCTCGAAAATAATGAGTTAGTACATCAAAATAATGACATTGCATCTCAAAATACTTTTCAAATAGTGAGAAACGTCATGACATGGTCAGCCATGGGCTTCCAAATATTTTTATATTGGCAAATATTGACGATTAGAATAATTTTAACACAATGTGCAAGGATAAGAGAGGGTACAGTGGCGTGTAAAGATGAATAAAACATTTACATTTAATTAAAAAAATCAAGTCCAAACTACTGACTACTGAAAGTACACGCTACTTTGTGATTTAATCTAATTTAGAGTGGACAGTTTAGTGTAAAATTGTATAAAAATAGCTGAAACATGTTTTATTGATGTATGGAGGAACAGAGTAATCAGGATAACAACCTCTTGCCATCAGTTCATCCTTTTTACCCCTCGTTTCTTTCTCTTTTTCGCAAATAAAAGGGCAAGTCTTTGCTCAAACACATAGCTGTCAATCAAACTCATGTGTCCATCTTGTCATTTTCCCCGTGTGCTTCCCAGGCTTTACAAACCTCAAAGTGCTCAGCAGTTGTTTTTTGGCTCCCGTTGCTGTTCAAACTAACGCAGGAAACTGTCAAAATGTAGAATATTTGGCTTACTTGAGGAGTGCAATTTGTGTAAAATGGGGAATAGTAATATATTATTATACACTGTATAGTATGACTCTCTTACCGAGCTAAATCAACATCCCAATGTTCTGTGAATATGTTGCCTTAAAAAAAAACATGTTGTTATTATAGCCTCAAAATTGGACCGGGTTGCCGTTTTGTACCCCAGAGAAAACTTGAGGTTTTGGTGTAAATTCAGAGGTCTGGAACCGGACTGCCATTGAATAATAACACAGATAAATTATACGTACAAATGTGAAAGTTTTCCATGAAAAAATTACTATATATATATATATATATATATATGATATATTATTATTATTAAGCATATATAATATTTGAAAAAATTATTATAATAATATACATATGTGTATGTGTATATATATATATATATATATATATATATATATATATATAGTTTGTTTATGTCAAAGACATCATTATTATGAGCTACTGAAAAGAAACTAAGTGTTTACAAAAATATTCCATAACTTTATTCATGTGGTGTGGCATCTAATATGATTAATGTCAGCATTGTAGGCAACAGTACAGCAACGATACTGATGAATGCTTTTATAGAAATGTTATAAAAGACACATGCCTCATTCGCTTTCTTTTTTTAAAGTTGGATCACTCTTCACTCAAGCAAATAAGTAGCATGTCAGAAGTATTTCTTCATGAACACTCGGTAAAATGTCGTACTAAAGCAGCTCTCGCTGGGTTTTGGTCTCCAGGGTCTGTGCTGTGGTTGCTCGGCTGGCTGGTGAATTTGCACTCTGACCACATCCTGAGGAACCTGAGAAAACCCGGAGAGACTGGTTACAAGATCCCCACAGGTAAGGGCTTCAGTTCTGAAAACCGAATAATGTCTCTCACCACAGAACACGTCTTTTACTCCTATTACAGCGCATTTCAATTTTCAAAGTGGAAAAACCTGATGAGACGTGTAAAATAATACTTATTTTTGCACTTTTACTCCTAGAACGGTGATGTGTATCACCATTTGTCACGTCAACAACCCATAAATCACAATACAGCATGATATCTGCTAATAACATAAATACATACATAGTCTATATGCAAAAAACGGATGGTTTTGTATACTCCTGTGTGAATTAAATACTTAGTAAATCCTATAAAAATTGTCATTTTAGGGTTTAGAGTTTGAAGACGTCCTTGTACACAGCGCGCCACATGCTAATTTTCCAGCGTGGTCTCGTGGTTATACAGAATCACAGGTTGTCAATAGCCATCTTCTTGTCTCGGCCTTTTCCCTCTGCGAACCCTCACATTAGTGTTTCAAAAAAGGATCTCGCGTGTGTGTGTGTGTGTGTGTGTGTGTGTGTGTGTGTGTGTGTTTATAGCAATCACGTCAGACAGCAGGCCGGCCCCCCACACGGGAACACGGACATTATACGTCTGTCGACGGATTCAAGATGCATGCTAAATAAAGCACCCGGTCGACTGCTCATGTGCTTGATACGACGCCCGTGTGCGTACAGTAAATATGAAGCTGCAGCCGCTTAGCTTAGCTTAGCATAAACACAGGAATCAGAACAAAGTGTGCCAACCGGCGGAGCTAAACATGCCCTAATCTATGCTATGTATCTTGTTTGTTTAATCCACACAGAAACTAACTCCACTTGCATCGAATTACACATTTCTGAAAATACGTAAAAACAAGTCAATTTAACAACGAAAAACAAGCAGCGGAGACCTTTTTTTTTTTTTTTGTACTGTGTACGAGAAGTGACACGTAAAGGGGGAGGGAGGAGGGGACGGGGGCGTAAACCAGATTTTGGTCCGTCTCCAAAACTGCTTATGACAAATACACTTCAGGATTGAATGTATTGGAGAAGCACAAATGCTGCTTTTTTTTTTTGCATCACATGATAGGAAATCCAATTTATTGTCTGAATTACCCCCCCACCCCCCGACTAAGAACATATAGTCCCAACACTAGCACCTGAACTTGAGGTGAACTCGTTGAAACAAGCCGTCCGGGACCCCCAGAGGGACAATAAAGCGGAGAGAGAGAGAAGGGCGAGGCGGGGAGGAAGCCGTGAGCTCCAAGTCGACTTCCAGGCACGTCTGGAATCTCCTCGGCCAAGAATGCCACTTTCACATGGAGCGTATAGCAACACTACAAATGGCCCGCAGTCACAGAGGCGGTGCTCAGCTGAATGCAGAACTAAGACAAGAGGGTCTGGGGCCAATGTTTAAAGGTTTTTTTTTACGTGGTTGCTCGCTCAGCATCAGACCGAGTCTTAGAGGCAGTTTCTTTATTATTCGCAGCTTTCCTGCTGATGTTTGTAATCGATTTAAGTCCTTTTTTTTTTTTTTTTTTTTTAAACAAACATTTTTAAAGCATTCTTTCTGGTCATGCAGGGAAACTTATTTCCCACAAGCGCGTTCTGTCGTGGTTCCTCTGAGGCTGTTGGGGAACCGCTGGGAACCCGATCTGCTCGCAGGCATCCTCGGAGCAACAAGCTCATAGTATGGAAAATTAACTGTTTTGTTTTGGAATAGTAATAAAAAAAAAAAATGGAAAAACCTGGACCCACGAATGATTTATGGTTGGCATTTCATCTGGAGAGACTGAGGTGCATAATGAAGATGGAGGAGGTGTGTTTGATAAGATCTGGAGCCGTGCGCTGACTTGTTTTAGGGCGAGGGCTCGTTTTCCTATAGTTGTTGTTATTACCCATCTCTGTGGAGCGGGGTTGTGTGGGCGAACGTTAAAAAGTCAGAACTCATTTAGTTCGGGATGCACAATATGGATTTTTTAATTTTAATATATACATATTATATAATTCATTTTCTACCGATAATGACCTGCTCCTCAAGCCCATTCCAATAAGAGCACTGATCATTTTACATTTGGTTGTATTTTAAAAAGAAGTTCAGAACCTGTGGTTTATTATGCAGGAGGCTATGAAAAATGGATGATTTAATATCCCATAGCTTGTTCTTGCTCTTCGTCTCCAGATGCTGCACTTGTCGGGTCAACGAAATCAATCCTTCGTCCTATTATTCGTCCTAATTCCTGTGTCTTCCACCCACAGGAGGAATGTTTGAATACGTGTCGGGAGCCAACTTCTTGGGAGAGATAGCCGAGTGGGTCGGCTTCGCTCTGGCCGGCAGCTCCGTCCACAGTTCAGCCTTTGCCATCTTCACCATAGTGGTCCTCGCCAGCAGGGCTGTGGCCCACCACAAGTAGGAACCCTCACACACACACACACACACACACACACACACACACACACACACAGAGAGCAGGTGTTCATGGAGTGGGTTGCACACTTTGAAGAGGTAGAATGCCTGTACCCCTCTTTCTCTCTTCCCACAGATGGTACCTGGCGAAGTTCGAAGACTACCCTCCACGTAGGAAGGCTCTGATTCCCTTTCTGCTCTAAAAGCTCCATGTGCACTGGAAGCCTGAACAAAAGGTATACTGGTTCTTACAATGCCAGCGTAGAACATTGCCACAATGTTTTCTTTTGTTTTTGTTTTGTTGTTTTATAAGGGAAGCTCTAATGAAATTTTAAAAAGGTGCAGTCTGTTGTCATTTTCATCGCTGCAAACCAAAGGAAACACAAACTGTCATCTGACAAGCAACACTTAAAGAAATCCATAATCTTAAAAATATATTTATTTTTTACCGTCCATAAAGCAAAAAAAATAAATAAAAAAAAAGACTTCCAACCACCGTGAACTGAATGTACTGGAAGTGCCGCGTCTGCTGGCGAGGCGACACTTATCGCTCCACCGGAGGAGGAAGTACGATGGCGAATGGAGCACATACTAATGGTAATAACGGTGGATTTATAACTCTGCACCAGCAATAAACACTTTTGAGGACTCTTCGCTGATCTGCATATTTCTCCCAGATGGAACATAAACCTGGAAAATGCAAAGCAGACACTAAAAAGTTTTCCTTCTTTCTCGGGAGTCGTCCGTTGCAAATGCATCGTTTTTTTTCCACTCCATTAGGTGAAACACGAGGGAACTTTTTCTTTGGGTGGCATCAGAAAGACTTTTCTCATCGCCTCATCATTTCAAAGTCCAGAGATGAAGGTCAAGCGTGGCACCCCAATAACTCACTAATGCCTGAGACGAGAAGAGGAAGAAGAAGAGAACGTTTCCTCGACACGTCAGAAGAAGCTGAAGGGAGGCTGGGATCTTTACATCTCTTCTATTCTATTATTGCGTCATAATCACGTTTACCATGAGCCGTGTAATCGGATCACTTGCGGGGTTAGGACTTTTCTGGACGCACGTCTTATATTATCCAAGCCAACGATGCGATCTGCCTCATATTCGGTGTTTCCCTTTTTTAAAATAGATTTAGAAAGGAAACCAGTGCAATTATCGTATTGCTTTTGGGGAAATTCACATTAACAAGTGAAATTGCCATCATCGCGTTGAAGCGCAATATTCACAAGGATGTTCCACAAGTGTACTTATATCCCCCCCCCCCACACACACACACACACACACACACACGCGCACACAAAAAAGCACCGGCTGCAGTTTCCTCCCATAACTCTTGATCAGTTCTCCCCCCCCCCCCTCCCCTCCCGGTGGAGGATATTCTCTAGCACCATGTCGCAGTCAAGGTCACGTCATTATGGATTTTTTTTTTATTAAAGTGTTGTTTTTGAAAAGATTTTGTTCATCGTTTTTATTTTGTTTTTTTTTCTTCCTCCATCAATACATAATAGGACGTCTTGAGTGTGACGAGAAATGAAGACCGCGCGCCTGCCGAAGGCCACGCGGAGTGACATCCTTCATGGACTGTCTTCTACCTCACTCTCCTGGGCCCGTTCACTCCCAGCATCCTCTTTGTCCTGCACACTCTTTTCTTTTTTTGTAATTGCATCACTATATTACACAGACAGTATTTACTGAGCCTGCCATCTGAGGATATTACCATTCATCTTCGGGCCGAAGAGCCAATGGGTTTTCTTTTTATATGCGAAGCAAGTGAGTGAATTGGGATGTAAGCACAGAATGTCTATAAAGCTCGTGGTCTGCAGTTTTTGAACGCTCGATTTTATTTTAACCATCTTGGTTCACCAGAAGTGACAATGGGGTGGAGTTAAGTACAACTGAATGCTGAAATAACACCAATTTATTACTTTTTTTTAAACCCTTTTTGGCCCTGTGCATCCCATAGTGTGTGTGTGTGTGTGTTTGTGTGTTTTAGGATTGGCTAAATTCAGTAAACATCCTCTCCCTCTCTTTCCAAACCAACCAAAAGGTGTGAATTCTGTGTCCTTCCCAGTATTTCACAGAAGATATTCTCCGGTTAATACATGTTTTGCTGGTTTCAAAATGTGTGTTTGCATGATATGCAAAAAGAAAAATGTGTAAAAACAAACTATGCATTAAAACGAACGTTCAGCTCAGTCATTGCCTGCAGGTGGTGCATGTGTTAGAATGTAAGAAGCTATGTTTCCTCCTACCGGTAAATGTCTCAGCATGGCTGCAGCTTCAGGCCCAGACACAGCTGCTGTTGCTACTCTTCTTGTAGGTCTACTGGTCGCAGCTGGAACTGCAGGTCCACATTTGTAGTTCTGAACCCCCAGGAGCTCTGCAGTAGCATGAGGCCCCGTGTTTGTTTCTGCACACCACCCCACAGTGTGGCTGATAGACCGCAGGCAATATGTGTAGAAATGTGAGAGAAAAACACAGTGCAAATACAGCTCTCCACTAATGTGGGTTAAATATCTGGAACATGCTGCGGCCTCATTATCATTCAAACCGCATGCAGTCTCAGACTACTGCATGCTTCCTCCACATTATCTGCGATTACTGCCTGAGAGCGTATGACTTTTCCAGCCGTGCACGCGCGTGTGTGGCATCTGTCAGCTCCGGTCCGGTCTCCACCAATGTGGTAATCCCTTAAAAGATGACAATGAGGCAAACCAGCCTTGAAATGGCACACACACACACACACACGGACGCACGCACGCGCACTGTCAGTGTTGGCGTGTGGCTTGAGCCGAGACTGTGACATGAGATATGAGAGGAGTAACTTCTTTAATCTGGTGTTCCACTCAAACGCCTGTGTTTCACACGGTGTCGGATAGAGGGAGAGAAAAGGGAGGGCGTATAGATGCATACAGGCGAGCAGCTGTGTGTGTGTGTGTGTGTGTGTGTGTACTGTATGTCTGAGTGTGTTATACAGAACTGCACGTCCTGGCTGGCACATAGTTTGCTCTGGGGTTTTTTTCCTTGACTCTGTCACATGCTGCACGTGAGTAGCAGGGGTTGGGATGGGGGGGGGGGGGGGGGCATTACGCAAGACGCGCTCTTCCTCGCTCTCCCTTTTACGTGCACACGCATCGCAGAAGGTGCCGGTTGCGCGTTATGCAGCCACGCCTCCGATCCGTCACAGAGCCTAATGGGCTGGGAGATGGGTCTGTTGCTGGGGCTGGGGGTGGTTTACAGAGTACGGGATGATGAACACCACCTGCCGCGTGTTGCCCCTTGGAAATGAGCGTTGGGATCTACTGGCCGGAGAGTACATCTGAAATAATAAACAGAAGAGGGGGGGAAAAAAGGAGCTCCATTTGCTCTTGGACTGTTAAGAAGAAGAAGAAAAAAAACCCTATGCGTTACCCTGCGGAATGCAGAGTGTGTATGTATGTGAGCAGCCTCTCAAGGGCCAGAGGTTGTGATCATGGCCCCTGCAGTAAGTGAGATGCCAGCTGAGAACACAATGTGGTCTCCCTCTCTCCGTCTCATGTTCATATTTGGTTGAAGTGTAATGTTTCTTTAAAAATATTTTCTTGGACTTCACATGTTTACAGTATAGGTATTTTTCTGTCACAGCCTTCACTGCTTGGCTTACCAGGACATGGCGGATTCCCGGATATGGACACCCAGATTCACAGCTTTAAATAATCATATATATATATATTTCATTTAAATATGTGCCAATACTAGAATTTAAACAGTTAATATACCCAGCCTCATATTGATGGGGGATGCCCTATGAACCCACCCACCCCTTCCCTCTTCCCGTTAGAGATAGGCTTTACGAGGACCTCTGGGTTCATTGGCCCCGCTTCAAGAGCCACGAGACCACATGGGACCCATCATCATGATTGACGAGGGCTTCAATACTTGTTGTTCGATTACATATTTATTTAAAAAAATAAAAGTTACAAAAAATAAAAATAAATGTATTCCGTGCAATTCATCAACCCGCCGGAGGGATGAAGGTGTGGGCGTATGGGGGGGCGCAGTCGACGTTTAAGAAATCCCTCGTAGGGCGCATGCGCATAGATTTGAAGCGAATACGCCATATTGAATTCCCGTAGGAAACGGCGAGCATTTTTCCCCCCCCTCAGCTAGCGGTGTAAAGGGGACACTTCATCAATGGTCCTGGTTCGGTTTCATGTTTAACTACTTGTCTTCTCGTCACCCCGGACGGAGCAGTGGCCTTTGAAGGGGTCCAGAGGCAGCGGCGCAGGCTCACCACGGGCTCGGTAGATACTTGTAGTGAGGGGGAGGAGGAGGAGGAGGAGGAGGAGGAGGGGGAGAGGGGGGGGTGTGTTACCAGAGAAAAGAAGTTGAATGGATCCGAGGGTCGCTTGGATTCAGCCCGAACAGAAAGGACCTGCGAACGCCTTATGGATGCACGTCTGGGAGACCTCTCAGGGAGCGCGGACGCTCTCCGCGCAGCACCAGCTCCACAACCAGAACCGCAACCAGTGCGTGAGTTACGCAGCGCTGGACGTTTTAAAAAATGTGGCGGCCGCGGTGGCATCGAGCAGGAGCGTCTGCAGCAGCGGCAGTAACGGTAACCTCGCTGCTGCCAGTTTGAGCAACGGCAGCAGCCATCGCGGCGGCGTCATGAACGGCACCGCGATGTCCTCGCTCGGCGTCGCGCTGTCCAACGGGAACGTGCGTAACTCTTTCGCCGCGACGAGCGCCGCCGAGCCGGGTGAGGGACAGACGCTGACCCAGAAGACGGGACCCGTGTCCTGCTCGCAGGAACCCCGGACCGACAGCCCCCCTTCCGGCTGCTCGCTCGAGAGGACTACTGGTGGAAATGTGCCGGGCGGCGTTAATAATAACACGAACGTCGGCGGCGCCGGTCTGCTCTTCAACGGGAGGGACGGCATGGACAATAATGTCAACCTCTACCATCTCCACCACCACCACCATCACCACCACCGTCACCTACAGGAGCACCCGGCTTTCAATCTACAGCAGATTTGCGTGAAGCGCCATCAGGTCCACCCGTCATTACCCGTAACCCACACACACAATCACCACCCGGGCCGAAGGAAAAGTGACAACAAGGCGAGCACTTATGGGATGAATTACTTGCTTTCAAACTGCACTAACGGCAACTACGCGAGCACTTGGACGCCCTGGAAGACGAGGAAGTACAACCCGGGGGTCCTCGGGTGAGTGGAACGCTGCGTTGACATCCAGCCGTTTTGCCGTTGCGTTGGTTCGAAGTGTTAAAAGAGCCGTTGGTCTTTTAAAAAAAAAAAAAAAAAATGTATTTATATTAATTTCGTGTGTGGTTTTTATACATTGTCAAGTGTTCTTGTACATGGCGTTACGGACATGATGTAGCTATTCCGTTTCGCTAGTTTACGCTGTCTGCGTTAGTTTACGCAGGATGGCAGCGTAAACTGGAGTTCGGCTGTTTGCTGGATAGCAAAAAAAAAAAAGAAAAAAAAGCTGCCGTTAGAGTTGCGTAAAGAGACCGGAAGTGCTCAGATTTATTTTTTTTTCAGTTTGAACTTGGCCGTTAAAAAAAAAAAGAAAAAGAAAAGAAAGACACATTTACAATAAACTATTTATGAGTGCGATTAAAAGACAGACGTTGTTGGGAAAGAAAGTGTAAAGCAATATGGCGACTTAACTCGCAGCCTCGAGTTCGTAGTGGTTTCTTTTATCAACTGGTGATTTTATTTAGAAGGTTTTTGACCGGATGTGACGTTTGCCCCTTTTTGTCTCCACATTGAAGTTGGGGGAAACTAGCAATTTTAACAATTTAATAATCTTTCGTCACGCAAATACGAGTCAGCCGAATTAACGATAACACGCTAAATACTTTAAAAATACTACAACCTGCCCGGGTCTTAGCTAATGGGGGTTGGATAACACTACACTTACGTTAATGTTGGGTGAAGTTAACTGAGCTTTTGGATCCTAATGACTTTAATTATGAAAGTGACGTTAATCATTCTGCTTACTCCGAGAATGTGAATAAAGGTTGCGTTTAAAGGTGGAGCGTTGATATTGAATGTTTCAGTAGCATATAGCATACCATCACACACTTTTATTATTGATACGTTAGGTTGTGCACATCTTGAAATAATTGTATTATGGTCTGCATACGTTGGCCTTTTTTTTTTTTAAACCCTGGTTATTCTGGGTACAGTTATAGTTTACTCTCTATTAACAGGTTGTTCTTCATGGAGCTCTCTCTCACTCTCAGGGTGACATAACAGACAGGCTGGGACTGACTGCACATATAGTAGTATTGCTAAAATCGGCTAAATATACTTTTTTTTTTTTTGGAGCATACATTTTGATTTTTCGTTCTGAATGATTATACGACACCTACAACGTTGTATGTCATAATGGTGGGTATTATGCTCTGGCAGAAGCCTCCATCCAAAGATAAATGACACAAGACCTCCCAGGTGTGTTGCAGGACCTTGTGATATTTGTAATGGCCGGTTGCACCCATCTGAGGATTTTCCGTACAAGGAATCTGTGTTTGTCATGAAAGCACTTCTACGTGCTCGATGTTTAGTTTCCCCGAGCCCAAATTTATGAGTGAACTGAAAATCTTAAGTTCGTAATTAATACTATATCCTGCACATATAATGTTTCACTTTCTCTGGGTATATTTGTGTTTTGTACTCGTTTTGACCCTGATAGGTCTTGCAGTAGTTTGCCTTCAGGGGCACTGTTTGAAGTCCCGCACAGAGGGATTTGCAAACGATTGTGTGGTCGTGCTGTCATGATATTGTGAAGATCAGTTCAGTTTGGGTTGATGAGGAAACTGGTCCTTGACTGCACCTTTTTTTGAAGACCGTTGACACTGGGCCCTAAAGTTGTTGAAGCGACCTCTGACCCTAAACTAGCTTTTCAGGGACGGCTGCAATGGCGGTTCTCATTCTCACAATAGCCATGCCCTCTGTCCGCCGGTGGACTGTTGGCATGTAAACGCCCTGGTTTTCTGGCAGAGAGTTTCCACCAACGAGTGGGCACATCATGGGCTGACTGCATTTCCTCCAGGGCTCTGGTAATTGATTGCGACAGCCTCCCTGTTCTGTATTTCACACTAACATCATGGCTTGCATTCCTAGAAAAAAAGAAAGAAAAAAAGAATGTCCACGGGCTTGAACAGAGTTCCACTGTTGTGAGGCATTTGACCGCTCAGCGATCTATACATGCACCCCTCTGTTGCCAAACAAAAACCCATATGGGCAATAATTCTGAAGCCTTTGACTTCAGGCATACTCTGGTTGATCAGGCCTTTGCATTACTAACGTTGAGGTAACACACAGGGCTCTGAGGGCTGTGAAGAAGGTTTAAAAATCCTCAGAAAACCTTTAAAAGGTTTGTGTTGTTGTACCGGTCTCTTGATGGGGGAACGCATATCCTCCCTGATGGTAAAATAAGACTTCTACACAAACTCCCTCCACCCCCCTATGACCACTTTTTGTGTCTTATTTCAAGCTTAGTGGTTATGTTAAGCTCTGTGGTTACGGTTTCTGTTATGAATAGGGCCAAGTGTAGTATTAAGGTTAGGTTCGAGGAAAAATGATATGGGATCCTCACAAGAACAACTTGTGTTTTGATTTTAAACATAAAAGAAAATGTAGTTTGAGGCTGTAATTACAAATGTAATTATGGAGAGTCATTTTTGTTTTCTAGGGTTCCCCCTTTTTACTTAAAACCTACTAACATAAAGTCATTAATGTGGACTGGATGATACACGACTAGATACTTGGATGTAGCTCAGGAGATGGAGCGGGTCGTCCTTTAATCAGAAGGTCGGAGGTTTGATCCCCGGCTACTGAGTAAGAAACTAAAACCCAAGTTGCTCCCAGTAGGCAGGCCAGTCACCCATAGTGTCTGAATGGGTGAAGGAGGGGTAAAAAAAAAAGTGCACTGTCCAGTCAGGTAAAAAGAAACATACCTGTGACCTGTGGTGGGAATAATAACCCTTACATGTCCTCCTCCTCCTCTCTCCAGACTCCACGAGGAGGTGATGGACCTCTACAACTTCATGTCTCCTCGGCCAGAGGAAGCAGCTATGAGGAAGGAGGTGGTGAACCGGATAGAGATGATCATAAAGGAGCTGTGGCCCACTGCAGATGTAAGACACACACACACACACACACACACACACACACACACACACACACACACACACACACACACACACACGCTGTTTATTTAAATAAAGAGGATGTATTATTGAAACGTGATCTCGGATATCTCATACATTTTTGTTGCAATACTGTATTTTACCACTTTTTTTCTTCTTTTTTTAAGTGAGGCAGAGCTTGCACAAAAACACCAACTTATTCTACATCATTTACTGTTCTTTCTTCACATGAATTGATGGTGGATGAATTGGCGCATGCAAAATGTATTGGTTTGGTTTTTAGTGAACCTAATTATGGTTAACATGTAGGTTAGTCCATCTGGAGTCTGACACTCTTCTACAGCTGCTGGCATTCTGTCAATCTTAGATGAGTTTAATACGCTTGTTTGCTTTAATGGCGAGAGTTGGAGGAGTTAAGCATGAAGCTACATCCGGTAGCCGGCTAACTTAAGCTTTTGTCCAATAACTAAATTCACATACATGCATATAAAGCTCCCTAACGTGAGCTATTTAGTTAGTTTAGTGACTTTCTGGAGGCTCTACCGGTTCCCCTGGCAACTGATCCTGAAACCACGTCTCAAAGGAATACGTCTGCTAGTTTGTGATCTGCCACTTAAATACGAACACGGTTAAAGTTCTCACACCTCATCGACACTGTGTTCAGACTTTTTAAGAAGTGCTGCTACTTGCTTGCATCGCATTAGTTAACGGGCGTCATCCTGATGCCAACCAAAGTTTAAATAGACAAAGAGCTAATGTTGTTTAAAGTATAAGCTCAGGATGGAGGATCCTGCGGCGTTGACGCACTGCCCCTCTCTTTACTTCATCACGTAAAACACGCACAGTGGTGATTTGTTGGCTGCGGGTCTCTCCCCCCTTCTTCCCCTGTGAGCCAGACTGTCAGGTAAATGGATCAAGGCCCCTGATTTGTACCCGCTTCCCTTTTCATTTCAGCCTATTAATTGCGGCCTGCCTTTGTGCTTTAGCCGCGTCGTATTTACCAGACGGAAAAGTCCACTCTGCTTCCTTTTGGAGAGCTTTTGCTTGCCGTCCCCCAAAAAGGATTTATTTATTTATTTGTTGTTCTCCCCCGAACTATTGTACACTTAATTTAGCAAACATTGGAGCTGGATATACAAATCGTTACAACAGATGAGCTGTTGTACAATGTGTATATTTATATTCTATTAATAATACTTAACAGTGTAGAATATTCATTCGGGTGTCTTTTTCATACACAAAAACATTTGCAAACTACAACAATCTGAATCGGAGAATGAATGGAAAGCACCTGTGGTCGAAGCCGTCCCTCTTCAAGTGGATTCAAACTCTCTCGATCCTCCAACTGTCTCCAACCGCACACATTTTCATATTCCTTCAACACTGTTTTTTGTTTTTTTCCCAGGTCCAAATATTTGGCAGCTTCAGCACAGGACTGTACCTTCCAACCAGGTAAGACCCGAGTATTAATGCTACAAAACCTTCCGCCTGGTATGTTTTGCCGGGCCGGTATTTTAACACCCCGAATGTTTTTCTTTCTTTCTTTCTTTCTTTCTTTCTCCGCCCTCAGCGACATTGACCTGGTGGTGTTCGGGAAGTGGGAGCGACCCCCGCTGCAAGAGCTGGAGCAAGCTCTGCGCAAGCACAACGTGGCCGAGCCGTTCTCCATCAAAGTGCTGGACAAGGCCACAGTGAGTAACCCGGGGGGGGGGGGGGGGGGGGGGGCTCGACAGATGTCCGTCAAAATCTAGAAGAAGTGACGATGTCGCAACCCCGTCTTCGCTGATGCGATGAGTAATGATCTGGCACAGTCGAATAGTATGACGGCTAATTTGGGTTCCTCCCTCCAGTCGGTAATGGAATAGAACACAGTCCCGGTACACGGAGCACCGATTGTAACAAACTCGAGCCAAACCAACAATTTGGCAGCGCTTATGACTCCATGAAAAAGTTCCTCTGGATTTTAAAAATGGTCATTTGGATGTATAAAGTGTTGGCTCGGTCACTCTTTTGATCTCCATGGAAACATGAGGAGGGGGAGGGAGGGAGAAGAGACTCAATTAGTGTCGTCCATCTGCTTGCGTGATAGGTAGCACACCGTGCCAGTTGTCTGGGGATTTTCTCCTGTCGACCCGTCAACATACAGTTCGCGGCCCACTGTAATAATGCAAAAGCAGTGCATAGTTTGACGGCTCCAGTTCACCCCAAATAAAGAAACTACTCGACCCTCAGGTCAACGATTCTCCACCGTTTACCTCCGTCTGTTCTTATAATAGGTTTGTTTTTTCACTCCATTGTTTGAAGTAAAACCATTTATTTCGCAATTAATGGCTGAACTCTTTTTTTTTTTTTTTAATGAGCGATTCGGTTCAAAAAGTCTGTCAGTTGAAACGGATGCTACACACACACACACACACACACACGTTTTCTAATACGTGCCTCTCTCTCGTCTCTCCCTTCAGGTGCCGATCATCAAGCTGACGGACCAGGAGACCGAGGTGAAGGTGGACATCAGTTTCAACGTGGAGACGGGAGTCAAGGCGGCAAGCTTCATTAAAGATTATGTTAAGGTGAGATGTGCCCCACCCCCCGTGTGGGTGATGCTGCCGCCAGCATGCACAGTGTGTGTGTGTGTGCACGGTGTGTGTGTTCTCGGTGCTGTTCAATCAAACGATGCACAGAAGTCCATTTGCACCTTTTTTGCTGCTGCAGATGGGGATTGTGAATTGAAGTCTACTACATTGACATGTAGGAAGGGAGCAGGAAGAGGTCATGTAGACTCATTTAAATAAAAAATCCAGAGGAGTTGCATAATTGCCTCTTTTTTTTTTTAACAGCGCGGTCTAAATCCAGCACTTTGGAAATTCCCGCTGAGAATCGGCGAGCCAGCAGTTTGAAAGCATTACACTTTACTCCACTCCAATCTTGAGTTGGCACGTCTCCTTTTCAAAGTGAAGCTGGGACGGACCACAGCGACTGTGCTCCGAATAATATCCACTTAACTCCCACTGAGCCTGCGTGTTGCTGAAAAACCGCGTTGCCAAATCGACTCTGGGGGAGGGGGGAGGTGAAATGCAGCCGACGGCTCTGACAGAAATTAGTCTCAGTTGTGGGCGCTGAGAGGAATTCCAGGAGCTGAAGGTTTTGGCCTTTTTTTGTGTGTTGATTTTTGTGTTCATGGTTGTCCGGGTCTACGTGTCAGAGCTTGACAAGCCCCGCAGTTGGCCTCGATCCAGCGATAGTGTGTGTTTTTTAACGCGTGGGCGTGACGGGGTTCCAGTGCGGTCTTGTCATCAAGAGAGAGTTTCGAACCTCGCATGTCAGCATTTCCATGTCAGCGGAGCGCTCTCCCAATCGTGGTCTCGCTTCTTAACGGAGGAAACAGCTCATTGAATTCTATTCATCTCACCGGCAACTCCCATTTCTCCTCGGTGACCCGCACTAAGTCGTTTAAATCTACTTTCTCTTCCTTTAAGGACTCTCTCCCCGTTACCTAATCCAGAGTTTGACTGAATCGCCCGTTCTCACAGCCGTCTCTTCTTCTCCTCCCTTCAGATGTATCCAGTGCTGCCTTACCTGATCTTTGTGCTAAAGCAGTTTCTGCTGCAGAGGGATCTGAACGAAGTCTTCACCGGGGGAATCAGCTCCTACAGCCTGATCCTCATGGTCATCAGCTTCCTCCAGGTACAGATGCAGACACACACACACACACACACTTTTAAATATGGGGGTCACACAATCAGAAAGTTGCCCCAAAGGGAGGACGTGGCCGCAGTTGCACATTGTAGCAACTTTAGAGGTGATCGCAGTGCTGCAGTATTGTAGTAAATTAGCCTTAGTGTGTGTTTTAAGGTAGTAGTAGTAGTAGTAAACAGCTTCCCACTTATCCAGTGTTGCACACAGACATGGATATTGATCTTTAAGGCTGACTCGAATGCTTCGTAGCCTAAACCGTTGCCATGGTAATAAACGTCCAAATCTGTATTTGCATGAGTCATGATTTTGTTTTTACATATATGTACAGTTGTGTGTGTGTGTAGCAGGGCGCTGTCCTGGGTGCTGAAACAGGCAACCCTAGCCATGTTTTTATTTTTACATGCTGACAATCGGCTACAGTCTATTAATTTGGTTAAAGGCCAATTAATAAGCACGTTTCCTATTCGCCGTGATTCATTTGATGGAATTATTGTGCATTTCGTAGCGTTTTTTTCGTCTCAATAAAAAGTAAAAAACCTTGATTTAGATTTGAGGAGGTTCTGAAGCTAAAAAAAAAAAAAAAAAAGAATTGTATTTGGGCCGGCCCTGTAGTCTCACCGAATGCGCAGTAACGCTCTCTTTCGCTACGTACTAATCCCGCCTTCCCGCGCTCGCCCCTTCAGCTCCACCCTCGCATCGACGCCAGAAACCCCAGTGAGAATCTGGGCGTGCTGCTGATCGAGTTCTTTGAGTTGTACGGCCGCCACTTCAACTACTTGAAAACCGGGATTCGCATCAGAAGCGGCGGCGCGTACGTCGCCAAAGAGGAGATCATGAAGGCCATGACGAACGGATACAGGCCGTCCACGCTCTGCATAGAGGACCCGCTTCTCCCAGGTGTGTGTGTGTGTGTGTGTGTGTGTGTGTGTGTGTGTGTGTGTGTGTGTGTGTGTGTGTGTGTGTGTGTGTGTGTGTGTGTGTGTGTGTGTGTGTGTGTGTGTGTGTGTGTGTGTGTGTGTGTGTGTGTGTGTGTGTGTGTGTGTGTGTGTGTGTGTGTGTGTGTGTGTGTGTGTGTGTGTGTGTGTGTGTGTGTGTGTGTGTGTGTGTGTGTGTGTGTGTGTGTGTGTGTGTGTGTGTGTGTGTGTGTGTGTGTGTGTGTGTGTGTGTGTGTGTGTGTGTGTGTGTGTGTGTGTGTGTGTGTGTGTGTGTGTGTGACATAGTCCGGGCTCACGACGCCGTCTTTATTTATCGTACACCCTTTTTTTTTTAAAAATGTGTTGTTGATGCGTTTGTCTTTACTCCATGTAGGTAATGATGTGGGGAGGGGCTCCTATGGCGCCATGCACGTCAAGCAGGTGTTTGACTATGCCTACACTGTCCTGAGTCACGCCGTGTCCCCACTCGCACGCTCGTATCCCAACAAAGACTCTGAAAGGTTTGTCATCCGTCCACTCCAACAGCACTAAAGACAATAACTGGTTCTTTTTTTTTTAAACTCCTCTCTTTCTCTCTCTCTCCCTGCAGCACCTTGGGGAGGATCATCCGGTTGACCCAGGAGGTCATCGACTACAGGGAGTGGATCATCAAGAAGTGGGGGGGCAGGGATCTGGCGCGAACAGACAACAGAGGTAAATTGCTCTTTCCGTGATAATATCTCTAAAAACAAGACTGCGTTCAGCATTTAATCCTGATGAGTGGGGAAACATCTTTCATTGGACCGCTTCCAAGAATCTGGAGTCGGTAAAGACTATTAAAAAGAACTTTTAAAAGAAGAACTTTTAAAAGTTCACCAGTCTACTGAGAAAATTCAACTTTTTTTTTCTTTTTTCTTCATGTATGAATAATGCATCCCACATAGCCAAGTGTGTCAAATTGTGAATTACTGAACCTTTCATCTTTTTTTTTTGTGGCCAGTTCCACCTCCCAAGGAGTCGGAGCGGGAGCCGTGTGCGCTCGACGGCGCCGTCGGGATCGAGGAGCAGCAGAGGGACTCGGCGTCGCCGCACAGCGCTGACTCGCCCATGTCCATCTCCAGCCCCCAGCAGCACTCCTCGGCCTCCTCCGTCTCCTCGCTGTCTGGATCAGACAACGTAAGAAACACACACACACACACACACACACACACACACACACACACACACACGATCGACAGATAGGCACACGCTGTAAAAGCACTTTATTTTTTTTTTTTTGCCTTTTTTTTGTAAGTCAACAGATTGAAAGATATCGTATTCGTCGAGTAAATTCTGACACGGTGAAGTGTTAATCCATATAGTAGCTACTCGAGTAGTAAATCTTAATTCCAATGTACAAATTAATGGGAACATACAGGAAGGGTCTCGATGTAAATGCCCCGCACGTCTCATGCGCGTGAACACATTATCCGGTGTTGGTGCACCGAGGCAGCGACGCGATGAAAGGGAAATTCACATTAGGCGCTTAGAAGCATTTGGAGTGGTATCGTGATGCCAGAGGGACGCGGCTCTTCATCGTAGAGCGGAGAAGATGCCGAATGGACGCCGCCCGATACGCTGAAGCTCCTGCAAGACGTTCGGAGTAGAGAGCGAGCTGCACGGCCCCCTCAAGTGGGCCATCGGCGTGACGACGTGCCTGTTACTCATCCCGCCGTCTCTCTCTCTCTCTCTCTCTCTCTCTCTCTCTCTCTCTCTCTCTCTCTCTCTCTCTCTCTCTCTCTCTCTCTCTCTCTCTCTCTCTTTTTGCGTTTGTGTTCCTCTGCCAGGACTCTGACTCGGCGCTGCCGTGCCCCGTGCCTCCTCCCACCATGCCGCCGTACCCGTCTTTCCCTCCTCTGGGCCTCGCTTTGCCACCGGGCCTCAACATGGGCACCTGCAAGCCCGGCATGGGAGGACACCACCTCCTCCTGCACCCAGGCTCACAGGTAGGCGCGTCCACAGGCACTCGGGGGTCACACTCGCTCAGATCTCGTGTGTTTTGGTCGACTTTCCTGTTGTTGTTGTTGTTGTTGTTCTTATTGATTGTATGTAATATTAATCGGTGTCCCTTTTCGTCCTCCCAGGCTCGCGTCTCGCTGCCCGGTGGTCTAGCCATGCACTCCATACCTGGCAGACAGGTGTGTATAGACACCGGGCTCCCCCCCTTCTTCCACATGCCCCCCCCAGCCCATATTTATGCCCCCGCCCCTTCGAGCCCACAGTCTCCGCCCAGCCCCCACTCCAGCCACACGCACAAGGTAGGCGCCGGATGCAATTTCTCTTCCGTAATGTCATTTCTCTCTCTCTCTCTTCCTCTTCAACTTGTGTTTTTTTTGCTTTTCGGTGCATCATCAGTAAAGAAGTTAGCGGTTTATTTTCATATTCTCTCTCTCTCTCTCTCTCCCCTCTCTCTCTCCCCCCAACGCGCCTCAGAACGGAGCCAAGTTCAACGTGAAGGGCTTCCACAACCCGCCGCTGGTGAACAACCCCGTTCTGGCTAACCGCGGACACACTCACAGTCACACTCAGTACCACCGCAGCACTTGGCGACGCAGAAAGAGGGACAGCCTCCCGGTTAGCCTCAGCAGATAGAAACCCCTCCCCCCTCCCCCCACCCCCCACCCATCCCCCAGGCTTCCGTTTTTTTTCTGCATGACTTTTGTTCATACTTTTGTAGTTTCAGTGTTGCGTTACTTTCAGTATTTGGTCCTCCTCATCTTTGTTTCAGGTCTTTTTGTGGTTATTTTTTTGTCAGACTTGGTTGTGATGTCATTGCCAAGTTCACTTGACCTCGTCTTGACCCCTGCAGCCAAGCTGCCTGTGTGCCTGTGTTTTTTTTTTTTTACACTTAAGAACAAAAGGTTGAATTTTTTTTTTTTCATTTGTGCAATAATGTTATTTTTCTTTTTTGGGAACTAAAGTAAATGCTTATTTAATTTTGTGTGTGTATATGTAAAGGCATTTTTATACAGTTGTTTTATTTTTGTAGAGTTTTAAATTTTGTTTACGAAACCTTTCCCCAGGCAGCATCTCTGGAGTGTGTGTGTGTGTGTGTGTGTGTGTGTGTGTGTGTGTGTGTGTGTGTGTGTGTGTGTGCGTGCGCGCACGCCTGTCTGTCGTCAGGTCGAGATAGACCACCGGTTCAAAGACACAGAGCTCTTATTGTCATATTCATTTCATTGATCTTTCATCAATCTTGTGAAGAAAAATGTGTCGAGGTTAACGTGAAATTCCTCACGGAAGTATTTTTATTCCTCGGCCCAGTTTGTGGTGGAGGGATGGAAATTGCCTGAGAAACCAGAGTTGAGGATGTAATCCTGTTTTGGCCCAGAAGAGGGAGCTCAACAGGACCACCTCGAGATGGGGTGTGTGTGTGTGTGTGTGTGTGTGTGTGTGTGTGTCGTGTCCCTCGTGGGACTGTCGGCCAGCAGCGGCCTGCTAGTTGTCGTCTTTGCCAACTTTCTCTCCACTGGTGACGAGTTTAAAAAAAAAAATAATAAAAAAAAGAGTCCCGAGTGCAGAGTTAGTTTTTGGCCTAAAAAAAAACAAAACAAAAAAAAACTTAAACCCCCCGTTCACTTGAACATATATGCTAGTGTCCGTTCACATGTACGTGGTCGTAACCGCTCACCTCACTTGAATCTGAAGATTAAAGCGTAGGAGGGGGCGGGGCCAAAAAGAGCCACTAGGTCTTCCTGAACCGAGGAACCCTCGTGAAAAAAGGGAACTTTTATATTTTGATTCCATTCAGGAATCTCGTGTATATTTGATTGACAGGTACTTCCGCCAATCGTTTGCAATGCCTTCCTTTTTGTGTTGTACTCGGAGCGTGCGCACGCCGTGTTATCGTTTTCTTCCGCCAGCACAACCGCGCGTCACTTAAACACACACGCACACACGCACACACACACACACACACACACACACACACTCGCAGACGGGACTGTGGAGAAGGCTGCGACTCGCCCAGAACACTACACACGCTGGTGTTATTACTATGCAAGTGGATTATTCTAATTATTGTGTCAACTCTCCTCTTATTTGTTTTTTTTTGTTTTTTTTTTTAAATGACAAACACTGCTTGTTGGACTGAAGTAATGTTACTGACTGTCAAGACTTACATGCTCATGTGAAACTACAAGTCCATCCACTGACACCTCCCCCCCCCCCCCCCCCCACACACACACACACACACACACACACACCCTTTGTATTTCTATGAAGGTCCTGCTGTGCTTCAAAGTCTAGTTTTCTACATCCGTTAGTCAAACGTGAGGAGAGGGAGGTTTGTTTGTTTGTGTGTGTGTGTGTGTGTGACAAAGTGAAATGAGTGTGTGTGTGAGAACGTGTCAAGACTTTTAATCAGACGCCCGGCGGCTCCTGAGCGAGTGCACCCCCGAGAGAGCGACTTGCACTCTGCAGGTGCACTGCAGCAGGGGGGGGGGGGCGGGCCGGAGTGTCCCCCCCCAACACATTTTACTTCTCACGGAGACTCTTCAGTACTGTTAAACTATTTTGGTTTCCCCATCTCTTTTTCTTCTTCTTCCTAAACCATGGCAACTCTGATCCCACAGTCACAACTGCACCCGTTGCATCAATTACATCTCGGATGAGGGGTTTCTGGTTCTGACCGACGGCTCACAGGCAGATTAATGAGATAATCATCACGTCCAGCGAGGGAACTCCCTCTCACGTTTTTAATGATTTTGACTGGGGGGGGGGAAAAAAACATAGAAATACAATCATTATGGACGCCACAGGCTCCTTTTGTGGATGTCCCCAGCCATACTATCGTACCTGTTCGCCTTGTTTGTACCCTATAGGGTGGGGTGGGGGGGGGGGGGGCATTATTCCCATCCAAGGGGAGGTGATCACGTTGGTGCATGAAATACTCCGTCACATGCAATCCTAGCCTGATTTCCAAAGTATTATAAACAAGGTTAAATGTAGTTTCAGGCCCCCACGTCTGCTTTTTTTTCTAGCAATTTTCAGAACCAGCGGTGATGCGTAGGCTGAATATAAAAAAATAATAATAAAAAGAGGAGATTTAAATTGGTGATGGGGGAGGTTGTTGACTGGGTTAGAGTTGCCTGCAAAAGGACTTGACGTGCAGTAATCCGAAGGAAAGTCTGTATGGATTCAAATCTCAGCGGTTCTCCGCGCTCACTTTTCCAGATATGGAGCAAATGGTGGGGAAGAAGAAAAGTGATAGAGTGGCCGGGACCGCTGAGAGTTTGGCATCCACACAATGCAATGTAATATTACACCACCCCCCCCCCCCCCCCCCCCTCCCATTGCGATACAATGAGGGATTGAACTGGCGGCTGCTGTTTAGAGAGAAGTGGCAGCCCCACTTTGTCCTGGCTGATACATGTGAGCAGTGGCCCTCTGAATGGACACGGAGCTACCGGTGTCAGAGGGAACCACTGCCCAGCTTGTGGTTGTTGTTGTTGTTGTTGTTTTTATTGGGTTTTTTTGACATTTTTATGTAAATATATTTTTTTCTATTTTATTTTTTAATAAACATTTTAAAACTGCCAGTCAAGTGTGTATTTTGTGTGTTTTAACGGATCACATTGGCAAAACAAGACTACAGTGGCGCTGAGACAAAGGGATAATTAGCTGTGGGTTTTTAACTACTTGTCACCCCTTTTTTATGCTAAAGACATTTGAGCCATTGTTCATATACAAATATCTCCATTGGTGCAGCTTTAACTTCTTGATTTGTCTTACTGAAGTGTTACGGCTTCCTCAGTCAGCGTGTGAGTCTTCTCATCACCACTGGGTGGTGCTCATGTGCTGCATTAGGAGGACCTCTCAAAACATAAAAATAAAACAAGGCTGCTGAGCTCTGGTGTCTTCAGTACCCCCCCCCCCCCCCCCCCCCCCCCCTAAACCAAACAATAGAGACTCGGGTCCACAAGCTTTACACTGCTGATCCTGGTCCACTTGTCTTGGTCCACTTGAGTGTTCAGACCAAGTGAGGCTGAGCAACATCTCGAGGGACAACAGGGAAAAAAATGTTTTAAAACAGTAAGTTAATTGCTTTTCTCTTTAATGTTGTCAACTTATTGAATCGGTCTATTCAGATTTGAAAAGTGGTGCATTTTCACAGAAAATCTGATAAATTAAGTACTATTGTAGTCAATAATAATTTAATAATGTCAAATATCTTTTGAAATAAACTGGACAGTGTGTAAAGCAAAGAGGTTAAAATGAACACAGTATTGACTGAAGAATGATCACAATACGATGTGTAAAAATAATAACCCAACATTTGGGTTGGATGGAGCAGAAACAACTAAATGAGGCAAAAGATGTCTGACGAGATGAAAATAAAAGTAGATGGACAATTAAAATAACAAGTGATAGAGGAAATTTATTATTATATATATATATATATATATTACAGTTTGATCGAGGAGTATAGTTTAGTAAGATTTATTTTTAATTTTTAAAGGCAATGATAAATGTGAATAAAGTTGTCCCCTATCTCTTTAAACTGAGCAGCCTAGTGATCTTCAGTCTGAAGGGAGAGTAGCGTCAAGTTTCCCAGAACACAACCAGCTGTTTCCTGTCATTATTTCCAATATCAAACATGTATTGATAAGCATCAGAAGAGGAGAAGTAAAGTCTAAACTGATAAGCTCATGTGATTACTTTTTATATTCCGTATTGATTAAACTTCCACTTATTTTCTCAATGATTTTTTGGTTGCTTGTCTCATAATACAAGATCTATATAAATCCTCTCAGTTGAGACGGACCTGAGTAACATGTTGCATTTTACATGATAAGTTACTGGAACAATCAATTGATTATCATAACAGTTGCCGTCTGTTGATCAATTTATAATCAATGAATTGTTTGAGGATCTTTGTGCTACTTATTACTACTTATTACCAAAAAAACATAGTGTGTTCAAGGCGTGGCTGGTTAAAAGACACAATATCAACCTTCGGGTGCTTCCTTCTTTATTTTGTGGTCCTTATAAATGTCTTGAAGAGGGTCCACGTTTCAAAATCTAGACTTTTATTATTGAGCTAATACTGTGCACATGTTCATGAATTAATTTGTGTTTCCCAAATGACAACGCAAAATATCTGGTTGCATGTGATATTTCAGCTCAAGAATAATGTTGTGCACATGAGAGCAGGAGTCATAATTATGAGGTAGTAAGTCATAATTATGAGATTTGTAAATTACTTACAACCTATTTTTTTTATCAGTGGCAGAAATGAGTTTCCATAATTGGTTTGCTTTATAATTGTTTTTTTTGTACGAAATAAAAAGAACAAAATCCAACTTTCCATTCGATCTCCTCCCCTAGTTGTGAAAACCTAGGTCTTTTATTTTGAAAATACAGTTTGACTTCCTTCGCATTTTTTTCTCTCGTTTTAATCGATAACGGTCGAGCTTGACGCGAGAGAGAGGAGAGAGAGCGAGCGGAGAACACACAGAAGGGAGAAGGAAGAACCTGCGGCCATGGGAATCAAACTGTACTACACCACCGTCACTGCCTCGCGGACGGTGAGTCAAGTGGCCCGTAGGCCCCGTAGTTTTTCTTTCCGTGCTCCGAGCTCCAGTGTCGGCGGCGGGCGAGCGAACAAAAGCTCCGTCCAAGCCGACACACCCCGCGCGCCCTGTCAGTTCCTCCTGACCGACGCGGCGCGCGCGCGCGCGCGGGGCCTCTCTTCTGCTGGTCAGCGGCGGTTTCTATCGTTACTGGAACGTCGGCGTTGCCAAGTTACCCAGCGGTAAAAACGAAACGTAAAGCGTTTGCAATGGCGCACCAAGGCTAAAATAAATACAATTAAATGTATTCTTTATTCCACAATTGCACATGTACAATTTTATAAATTGTCAATAAGAAAAGGCACAATACATTGCAATACCAATTGGTTAAATAACAAGCCATTACACCGACATTAAAAAAAAAACACAACATAATTTAAAAAAGAGGATATTAAGGCACACAATTTTATTGTATAATTACAAACATACATCACCAGTAACGCATACCGTTACTGTTCTCATGGCCTTTTTATTTGAAAAGCCTTTCAGCGTGAGGGAAGTTGTTTCTATAGAGCATGTTTTTGCTAGGTTAGCTTGTTTTTGTTGCTGTTGCAGAAATGTCTCCTCGAAATATATATAATACTTATCCTAAACAATAGCGTGGTGTCGTCTTCTTGGTACCTCAGGCCCAGCGTAGCGCTTCCTGTACGACAAACGTCATGTACAACATCTGCCAGTTTAAGGGTTTCACGTTTATTGCAAAATGCACGATAACCGTAAAGCAGTTGTTGTTGTTGTGTTTTTTTTTTACCACCGAATACACGACATGCACCGAACGATACTCGTTTTATGGGAACGTAATCTTTTTGTAAGTAGCTCACTTTCTTAACCTTCTTGTTTTTAGTTCCTGTAGTTTGGTGGTAAACGAGCACGAGCAAAGAGGAACTCGAGTACGAGCTGGTTTTGTAGCTTCCGTGTGAGCCGAATTGACCCGTTTTTAATTCAGGAAAAAGTTAATTATTTGATTTATTATTCCATAGAATAAAAGTCTGCATATAAACTGACGTTTTAAAACTCAACATCTTAAGCAGGAGTAGTATGAACACGGCGTGTGGGACAAACACATCTGGCACCTATTAGGTGGGTTGGAATTCAAAGAGGAGTGACGTGCACGAGCGTGTAACTCTCGTGCAGCTGCGTGGTAACCTATAGATGATTGTGATCGATTACAAGTCTCTCTTGTTTGCTTCATCTCCGGCTGCATGGCCACATTGTTCTGTCCTGTTATTTCATCCTGTCAAAGCATCTCCGTCTCTCATTTTTCATTTGTTTGAAAACAAAAACAAAAAAAACAGAGGAAAATCTATTTATTATGTTTAATGTGTATTTAAACATACCGTACTCCTAAAAAAATTAAAACATTCTCAAATACTTTTTATGTTTACCTTTTAAGCATTTTTTTTTTTTAAGTTTTGAAATGTGCTCCCTCTCTTAATGCATCTTGTGGATTGTGCAACAGTACCACACAACAGGAAAGTTTAATATTTGCTTCCCGCAGCAAGAAGGTTTTCCACTTCATACCACTCAGTTGGCTCAGACATAAAAAAGACATTAAAAAAATTCTCCTTTTCCAGCGGAAGGACACGGCCAACTAAATGCCATCTTGTGGGTTTTCAGTTGCGAGGGTGACTGAATGACCCCCTCCTCCCTCTCCAACTTCCTCATTCGCCACCATAAGATAGCAAGAGCATTCCCGAGGGTTGATTAATCATCACCCATGAGCCGGATAACACCACCAGCTTTTTAAAGGCACAGCCTCAAAAAAAGTACTTGCGTCATTTAGTTTATTTATTTAGTCTTCTATTGCAGCATTGTGCCTTTTTGAAAGAAAAAAAAAAGGTGTAAATTCCACATGACATTTCTTCTCATTATTTATCTCAGCATGACAGCCGTTAGTCGTTCTGCTCCACTTAGTTTACAGAAAAAGCACTCGATAAAAGCGGATTTTGAGCCGTAATGGCAAAAAGTCACCACATGCAGATAAACTGCTCGGGGTTTAATGAATCGACTGGTTCCTAGTTGTTATGCTGGCCTTGAGTACATTTTGTTTTGTTGGTCTTTTTCAGGTGAAGTCTCAACAGGCAGAAGTGATGCGAATCCTTGAGAGTAAAAGCATCCAGTACGAGCTCATCGACATCTCTGTGGGCAGGGAGGTGTGTGACGAGATGAGAAGCAAAGCGGGGAACCCCGCGGCGGTTCCTCCCCAGCTGTTCAACGAAGACCAGTACTGCGGGGTGAGGGAAGCGCACGTGTACGTGCACGTACATGTACACGTACACGTACTGCCCGACTGGTCTAGTCGTAAAAGTCGTCAGTGTTGTATCGGTATAAGTGGCGAGTATCGAACTGCCAAATATATGTTCACGAGAGCACAGAAACCTTGCCTCTGTTGTTGTCCACAGGTTTATATTTCAACTGTAAAAAGTCCTTTTTATTACATATTTTGCTCACAATTCTCTTATGACCAGGTATTAAGAGTCCTTATTGTTAAAAAAAAAACAGCCGTTTCTGCAGGTTTAACATTAAATATCGGTCAATCTTTTCCACCAGAATCTTACATACGTGAACTCTTCTGGTTTCAGTAAAACAAATGGCCGCTCTGTTTGAGCTCTCTGTTTCACTGTGAATTACAAGCTTTAGGCTGCTGCCTGCTGGTTAAGTGAGATATCTCATTAAAAAATATGAAATGGCCAAATAAGTTCACTGTTTAAAAGGTGACAATTTTACATTGAAATAGTGCAAATACTCCTGAGCTCAGTTTCCCAAACATTCACCGGCCCTTTGCAAACCAAGTCTATAGTCTCTGTCGACTGACGCTATTCCTCTCTGCAGGACTACGACATGCTATCCGAGGCGGTGGAAGCCGACACAGTGGACCAACTTCTGAAGCTGGCATGAGGAATGCGGAGTGTAACTCTGTCTTAACCCCCCCCCCGACACACACACACACACACACACACACAACCCTCATGGAGGCCCTTCATCCAGTCTCTTTCTGCACCACTGGCAGTATCCACTCACTTTCATTGCCATAACGAAGAATGCCAAATATCAAACTAATCAGAAGACACACATTCCCCCCCCTCCTGCACCATTAGACTCAATCTGTTTGTTTTTTCTTCTTCTTTCTGTTCTTTCCTTTCGATTTACTTTTCTCACCATCAACGGGGTGTCTAGGTGTGGGGTAATTAGGTCGACCAATCTTGCCCAAGATCGCTGGAGGTTTAAAGTAACGTTTACCCCCAGAATGTTCCGCATCCTCTGCAGAACGAACGCACAATCATCTCTCAGTCTTAACTACTTCTGTCGTCCTTCTCTGTAGCCTTCAAGTTCCCGTGTTGTACTTGGCCGCATGTTATTTTAATTTTATTTTGCTTCACACGGATGCAAATGCACCGGGAAGTAGCGAGGACTGTAACGTCCTGAAGCCCCATTAATTATGGAACTTATAGCTGCTAAAAGATGCTTTTTTGGCGTGAACAGCTTTTTTTTTTTTGTGTGTGTTGTTTCGGCCCGTTGGTCGCTTCATGCAATATCTGAGAAACGGTTTGGTTCTAAAGTGGGAACCCACTGACGTCTTGTCCTCATCCCACTTGTTTCAAGGGGACGATGATGCCAACAGAACTAAAAATTAAAAAAAAGTATAAATGACTTCGATCAAGCCACAAATGTCTTAGATACATTTCCTTCCTTACATTTGCAAAGACGATTTAAATATATATATTTTAAATCGTGTATTGTAGACGGTAGTTTGTGATCGGTGTACTTTGCCATTAGCCACAGTGTCTTAAAAAAAAATATATATATATATATATATATATATATATATATATTTATATTCCCATGTATATTCCCATGTATTACTGCCTGAAATATCAGTAAAAAAAATCAGACATTTTCAAATCGTACACAGTTGCTTTCAAGGTGCAGTGTGTAGGACTTGGCGCCATCTAGTGGTGAGGTTTGCAAATGGAAACCAACTAAAACTCTCCAATGTGTCAGAGGCCGACTGCAAAGACAACAAAAAAAAGATTCAGTATTCCCCAACCAACATGTTGTTCAGTGTGAAAAGATTTAAACCTTCATGAGAGAAAATCCAATTTACAGGATATATATATATATATATATATGATTAAATAAATAATCCCAATAATGTCTGCACCCCTTTTAGAACCAAATCCTCTCCTTAGAGATGTCACGATGGGTCACCAATGCAATATATATATATATATATATATATATATATATATATATATATATATATATATATATATATATATATATATCTCTGTAATGTGGATTTTCACTGTAGTATTAACACTTACCGGCTGTCTTCTACGTTTTTCCGTAAGCTGCATAACTTGGAAGCTTTGTTTCGGGCACCCATGGGGGCTCCGTGTCTGTAAACACCCAGAAGGGAACGTTTCATATTGATGATGAGACTGGAAAAAGATGTGAACTTTTTTTTTTTAGCTTTCAACCCCCGCAGCTTGTCATCCCTCCGGCTTATTCCACGTTACAGTTCCACAGGCCGTAGCGTGGCATGAAGATGCAGCAATGCGACTATGCACGGACACCCTGAACACGGACATAATGGTCTTACTCGCCTTAGGGGAACACTCGCTGCTATGTATGCACATTAATTCAGTTATAAATATACATCATGTTCATGTTTTTGAGTTACTTGTGTTGTTTTATTATCGAGAACTACATATTTTCCTTTTCTCACTCTTAACTTCTTTCAAATCCCCCCCCCCCCCCCCCCCGGTAAAGACGGCCTTCACACACAATGTTTGCGCACTGTTTTGTAAGTCAATGTTCGCCTATGTATGTTCACTATGAATCATGTTTTAGACATTCCATCTCTCTCTCTCTCTCTCTCTCTCTTCTGTTTTGCTTTTGGACCAACTCCCCTTGACCAAAAAAAAAAAGTAAAAAGAACAATAGGGACTAAAATGCTGTTGTCTTCCAAGAAGATTGTGAAAAAAAAATGATTGTTGTCTGGAATTTATTTATCCATGGGACTACCAACAGCTTTAAATAAAAAATAAGTGTCTAAATCAACTGTGGCATCCTGAATGTACAGTCCGATATACAGGAAAAAATACATTTAGTTAAAATGTTTGTTTTAATGGAGGATTTACCAAGATAGTGTGGGGATTTCGAGACCCACAAGGGTCAGTCAGTGAAATATTCTGACTGCCAATACTTCCACACTCTGGATCTTCAGTGTCAGTACTTTTATAATGCTGCATGTATGTTGTACATTATTCTTTCACTATTGCATGCACACTTTATCATTAATATGTTCTGTATAGAATAAAATCTGACAGCAGGCTTGTACAAATAGATGTAGTTGGTTGGTTTAAACTTAAATGCATAGTAACTAGTTTGATGTGGGCTGCACGGTGGCGTAGTGGCTAGCACTGTCGCCTCACAGCAAGAGGGCCGCGGGTTCGATTCCCGGTCGGAGCGGTCCTTCTGTGTGGAGTTTGCATGTTCTCCCCGTGGCAGCGTGGGTTCTCTCCGGGCTCTCCGGCTTCCTCCCACAGTCCAAAGACATGCTGCAGGTTAATTGATCTCTAAATGGCCCATAGGTGTGAATGTGAGAGTGAATGGTTGTATGTCCCTACATGTGCCCTCGATGGACTGGCGGCCTGTCCAGGGTGTCCCCTGCCTTCGCCCTATGTCAGCTGGGATAGGCTCCAGCGCCCCGCGACCCTAATGAGGATAAGCGGTATTGAAAATGGATGGATGGATGGATGGATGGATAGTTTGATGTGATTGGCTAATATGAGGTAATTCATGTGATTTATTTATTCCAATTAAGAATAATCAGTAATTAGAAAATCATAATGCATTTGAAGAACAACGCTAATCAATGTTCTGCTCAGTTGCAGTACCTCATCTGTTCCTTAAGAGGTGCTAATGAGGCTTCTACTTTTACAGAAGAAGAGATGCAACCGGAAACATTGATCCTGATTTCAAACTAAAACCAACACGTCGTTGCGTACTGAACACGACATTGCATCTTGTTTGCTTTCATGAAAAATATACAAATATATAACTACACTCAATCGTGGACATACTATGTGGTTAAAGCTTGGGAAAGAAACATCTCACACCACGGACTGTTCTTCTCTAAGCTGTGTCGTCACACGCCCCCCGGTAATGGTTTTACTTTGAAAATATCCACCGGATGTTCCGCTGTTGATGAGCTTCAGGTGTTGCAGAACGCTGATCCGAAGAAGGAAGCTGTAAACATTTTTTTGAGAGGTTACGGCCGAGGTAAGGTGACTATATTAAAGGCTTTGGTGTGAAAGACGGAAACAAAAAGAAAAATAAACTCACTGAGCTGATTAATGACTAGTTATTTCATTCTGCGTTGTGACTGACACTAATTCATACGTCAGCTAGCTTAAACTAAGCTAGCTAAACAAATTTAAATGTTTTCAGACGTTAATATAACGTCAGTTAACGTACAATAAGACATTTCTCATGATATTTAATTAGAGAAATACACGTTAATAACACTGTATTAATGACAGCTGCCACATTTATCTGCCGTTGCTCGGTGTTTATGTCGGCAAAGACAGCAGCAGGTGTTGCTTTTCTTTAAAGGTGACGTTGTCTTTTAGGTAAACACAACAATACAGTTTTTTATTATTATTTAGGAGTCGCTGGTTCCAGTCTTGGCATCCTTTACGTATCATAGTCTCCAAGCAGCACTTTTTCATTCAATCGTTAAAAAGGGCTGTTTTTGGAAGTCACGTGACACTGAAGACAAATCAATCAATAGACCATACATGTTTTTGTTTTTTTGTCGTTTAATTATTAAATTAGTGTATTTGTATCTCTGCAATTTATTATTCTTTTTATTGAGGCTCAGTGCACCAAAAGTTAGATCATTTTCAATGCGTAGCTTGTGAAATATTGACCCTTAAACGTCTTCCTCCAACCCAAGACATGTTCCTAAAACTGTATTGACCATTTGCATCTCTGTCCAGAACCAATTTCCTGTTTACTCTGTAAAATTTGTGCTCCAGAACAGTTTTTTATTAGAAATGTATGAAGGCTTAAATAATGAATTAAGTTGCAATAATATGATGCACTTGGTTGTCTCGGGGAATATGATGACAATGTTTTTGTTTTTCCACTCGCAAAGATGAGCGTGCCAGACTACATGCAATGTGCCGAGGACCACCAGACGGTACTTGTGGTGGTCCAGCCGGTCGGCATAGTGCCGGAGGACCAGTTCTTCAAGATCTACAAACGAATCTCCAGCGTGAGCCAGGTGAGCATCAGGGACTCGCAGCGCCTCCTCTACATCCGCTACCGCCACCACTACCTGCCGGAAAACAACGAGTGGGGGGACTTCCAGACGCACCGCAAGGTGGTGGGTCTCATCTCTATCACCACCTGCGCTTCGGCCAAAGAGTGGCCCCAGACCGCGGAGCGCTTCCACGCCCAGAAGGAGGTGTACAGCTCCACGCTGTACGATTCCCGCCTGCTGGTTTTCGGGCTGCAGGGAGATATCGCGGAGCAGCAGCGGACGGACGTGGCCTTCTACCCCAGCTTCGAAGACTGCCCCGACGTGGAGAAGAGAGTGGACGACTTTGTGGAGTCAATATTTATTGTTCTGGAGTCCAAGCGGCTCGACCGGGCCACGGACAAGTCAGGTGACAAGATCCCGCTGCTCTGTGTGCCCTTTGAGAAGAAGGACTTTGTGGGTTTGGACACGGACAGCAGGTGAGTTGTTGATTTCTTTCCACTTCAGCATTTACATCTCTACAGCCAGTTAATGTGATTTACTGCATTGTGTGTTTGTTTCTGGGTCAATTTGCTTGTTACACATCAGCCGTGCATGCTGTAAAATTCTCCTCTCTTTTTTTTGATTTTTGCTGCGTTCAATTTCATTTATTTACCTTGGTTTATGTGTCTTTCTTCTGTTGTTGTTTTGTTTTCTCTCATACTGTCCTGTGAGTTTATTGTTGGGTGTGAAAAGGTGAGATGTTAGACTCGTAAGTTTAGTGAACCCGCACCGACCCCATCAGCTTTTAGCCGTGCCCTGAAGTGAAATGCCAAACCTCTGCACTGTTGTGCGTTTGATCACGACTCCGAGCCAAACTCATCGCTCCTCTGCAGGTTTCAATTCACACACAAACTGATTGAAAAATCTGGATTGAAGTTGCGAGCCAAAAAAATAGCCCCATAGCTGTTAAATTCCTGCTCGATGAGTAAAAATTGTTGGCTTAATAGTCAGTTTGGCTGCAGATACCGGCCACGGATCATGGATACTTTTTTCATGAGAAGAGACGTTACCTTCCAGCTGGGCATGGCAACGCAGCGACTCATAAAAAAAACACACATTTCTTAATGGCATCCATGTCCAAAGATCCAGTTTATTTGCTGTGGAACGGGCCTCCTTTTCATTTTAGTTTTCACTCCTGTAAGTTGGGTTCTGAGCATTGGCGTTAATTCCTCTACATGAGAAATGTTGTGTGTGGCTTATCGTCTGCACGTGACCTTCCCAGTCCATCAGAAGGTTGCACAACAGGGTTCATAATTTCCCCTGTAACAGTCCCCCCCCCCCCCCCCCCCCCCCCAGTATCCTGGTGTAGCTGCTCCTTCCTTAGTCCCCGACTGCAGGGTGGTAGGTCGGCTCATGCTCCGTCCTTGTTCAGTCTCTCCCCTTGTGCTTGTGCTTCCCCGATCCATACATCTCCTTCTGTAGCTGACTGGTAGGATTCACTCGAGTCTCCTCTCCCGGCTCCCTGCTGACATAGGAAATGACAATAGCAGCAAGTCGCAGCTGTTTTTGTGAGGAAAAAAAAAAAGAATAGATTCACTATATGAATAAACCAAAATCTAACCCCCAAAAGCCCCTAAACATATATTTCAGTCTAGCAACGCCATTCACCCTGCTGTTGACTGAACATGTTTCCCCCCCCCCTTTACCTGCTGCTCTCTCTCAGGCATTATAAAAAGCGTTGCCAGGGGCGGATGAGGAAGCATGTCGGGGACCTGTGTCTCCAGGCAGGCATGCTGCAGGACGCCCTCGTCCACTACCACATGGCCGTGGAGCTGCTCAGGGGTGTGAATGACTTCCTCTGGCTGGGGGGTAAGTCGGGAGGATGGAGGCTTATTTATATAAAACAGGATTGACAAGGCGAGAATGACTTTATTGTTGTTGATTTAGTTTACTAAATGTATTAGCGCCTGGCCTCTGACGCTGGACTTTTAAGGTCAATACCGGTATTGAGATTTGATAGTTTTTGTTTTTTTAACGTGAACACAAAAGCATCCTTTTTAAAGTTTGGATAATCAAGAATTGTGACAAACGCGTACTGAGATTTTACAGTTAATAAAAATAAACTTGTCAGTGCTCTCTGGGTTCGAAACTACGTAAATACCTCAAACGTAATATCTTTGGCATTTCAGTGCAGTTATTTATTGGTGGTCATACACACTTCTACCAAGAAAGGCCAATATTATTGACGTGTAAATTTCCACTTTATTAGCAGTGTGAACACCGGGGCTTTTAGAACTTTATTGATTGAGCAATCCTCAGATCTATGAAAGAACAATGAATAAGAGCTGCGCAGCGCTGGAACCTTTTGTCTTCTGTTTATTTGTTCCCTTCCAGCTGCGTTGGAGGGTTTGTGTTCAGCCTCCGTTATATTCCACTACCCCGGAGGCACAGCGGGGAAGACCGCAGGACGAAAGCCGAGCATCTCCCAGCCGGCGGACGCAGGGAAACGCCACAGGCCAGGTGAGCACCGGATGCGCTAACAAGCGAAGGCTGGCGTCTGTGAGCGAGCTGTGACGCAGTGAGAGTGTCGCCGCTGACCTGACGACTCAAACGCCGCTCGGCTAAGGCTGCGTCCTTTGTGTGCAGAGGACGGGATGCGCGTTCCTGATTGTATTCACACTTAACATCATCGAATCTTTTCACTCTGTTATTAACATGTTATTAACACGGTGTTTTATCAACAGTGCCTTGTATGTAACTACACAATAAGTGGAGCATTGTTTATCTGAGGACATCACATTTTAGGGTTGCAAGTTATTGCATTATTGATTAATGTAGTACAGATAATTATTGTTCAATTGTTGTCGGTTTCTACTCATCCAGGTTGTGCCTGTGTTCCGCTATGTAAAATTACTGTTTCGAGTCCGGCGGCTTTAAAGCGAGCATGAATTAATATAACGGGCTCTCTGACGGTGAGGTCAAATGATTTAAATATTTTAAGTGTAGATATACACTTATTTATATAGATTTAATCTATGAAATCTATGAAATGTGTATGTATATATATATATATATATATATATATATATTTATTTATTTATTTTTTTGTTAAATATATATATATATATATATATTTAAAAAATATTAAAAACAAATATATATATATATATATATGTATATTTAAAAAAAAAAATATATATATATTTATATTAGTATGCAGTTAATCAGCCAGTTGCAGGATATCATAGCCAAATAAAACACAACTAGTTCTTTAGCTTAAGAGTTTCGTCCTTCAATTCTTATGTGACCGACGCAGCCAATTAGGGCGTTTCAGGCTTCAGTGGTTCAGCCTCTTTCCGTCTCTGCTTTTTTAAAATCTGGACGCACCTGAAATAACTATCATTTTATAATTAGGGAGTTGAGGCCCGACGCCAGCTTCGCGAGACCGGTATTTATGTTTGGATGCTTAGAGATCGCCCCAGAGAGATATATATTTTTATATATACACACTGATATCGATGACTCTCCTGTCCACAGCAGTGTATTGCTTTGCTCCCGTGCCCGTTTACGAGCTAGCGCTCTTCTTCTTTGCCTTTTGTGCACTCGGCTGGACGGTTTATCACACCACTTCTGTGTGTGTGCGCGTTCTCCTGCACCTGCCAATAAAAACCAGGACCCACCTCCTTTTTAAAAACGGAGCCACGAGAGATGGGGGAAGTCTCTCGTGACTCTTCGATCAGTGTAATTTCTAGCAAAACTGCTGCAGCCATAAAGCACAACTGTTGGCACTAACACTGCTAACATTGCGTCATCGAGTGAATCTGCATTCTTTGTCTCCATCTGTAGGAGCTCAGGAGGTTCTCATTGACCCAGGTATGGTATGTCTAACCCACGTAGCTCTTGTAGACAACAATCTGCCTCATTGCTTGTGGTCACATCTGCCTTGTGTTTGATGTCGTTTTTTTTTCATCCTACATCATCAGCTTGCTGATTGCTATGGTTTATTTTCTCCTTTGAGAAGTGATTGATGCCCCCCATCCCCCCTCCCCTCCTTAAGCCAGGTCGTGTTCTCTCCTGTGTTGGTTTTTTTTTCCTCCCTAACTTACCTGCTCTCTCTCACAGCCACGCTTTTGGGGATCTGTATCACATGACTACAACTAAATACTTAAAATGGTCACTCTGAGGAGCCTCTATTTTTTTTATTACCTAACATCGTACTCGTGATTATTATGCAAAGATCACTTAACCCGATTGAGGACATTTTAATGTTTTCGTCGCATATCTCTCAAAGCACCAGCAGGTGGCAGCTCATCACCAGTGGTGCATACTTTAAGTTCCTGCATATGACTCTCTGTTGCTTGATCTGTCACTTTCATAACCTAAAAAAAAAAAAAATAGTAATTGTACTTTTATTATCGGTGCAATCGTTGCCTGAAGTGTTTTCTCTTTGTAAAAACTGGCCTACAAAGTAGTGCAGTGCAGCGTCTCGCCATCTTGGAGGCCTCCGAATACTCATGACATCACTTCCTGCTGGCGTCGTGGGAGAGCGGGACGATTTGGTGTCGCGGTGTTTATGATTTCCGTTTTTTTGGCTTTTGAAATAAAGCGCGCACATTTCACAGAGTTCCATTCAACATCATCTGTTGTTCAGATACGTTACGTGAACACCATTTTATGTACACATTTACATATGCGTGTTTATGTAAAATGCACGTGGCGGTATCTTTTTAAAAAAAAAGAGTAATTGGTGGATTTAAGTTTCCCCTCCTTCACCCGTTTCCTTTCCTTTTTCTGTGCTGGAAGGGACTGAAGCTGCGGTTGCCGCGGTGACGGTCTCAGACTAATCGCGCGTCCCGTCCTCTCTTTTGAGTGCAGGCGCCCTCACGGCCAACGGCATCAGCGCCGACACCAGCACCGAGATCGGGAGAGCGAAGAACTGCCTGAGTCCCGAGGACATTATCGAGAAGTACAAAGAGGCCATCTCCTACTACGGAAAGGTAATCAAAAACTACACACACCTGTTGTTGGGTTAAAGGTACACATGGGGAACATTCCTCCAGGTTTTAACATATAATAAAGCATTTTCGGTACATGAGACAATAAATTCTGCATTTGTGCATAATATCAGACAACTAGAATATTGATGAGAAATTGCAGCATATCCACCATCTAGCAAATTATGTATTTGTAATAAAAGGTTAATATTGGCTTTGTCAATATAAGTCAACGCTCGGTGCAGAAATGTTAATGTCTTTAATTCAATTCACTATATTGTTCATCACATATTGATGGGAAATTGTCACAAGGCTCACAAACAACGTAAAAAACATTTATTCCTTCAACACATAAAATCCGGTGTGTAAAGATGCATTAAAATCAGGCGACGGTCTATTTAGCGTATAGTTTATAGTGTTTTTATACGTTTTCTTTCTAGTCTGTCGTAAGCAAAGTCAAATAAATGGATTTTGCATTTTTCAAGGCCAGACTTGAGTAAGTGCTTCTCAGTAAATGACAAAAGCACAATATTAGAGCAGGAAATATACTCAAAGCAAAAAAAAAAGAAGCAATTAGTATGACTTGAGTTGGCAAATGTCTTATATCTTCAAAGGCAAGTCTGATTATACACGATTTATTTTTTCTTATCGCCAACAAGACTAAATCCAAGATGACTTCTTGCCTGATATTTCTTCTTCCTTTGTACCATAGAGCTCCTTTTGTTGTCCCAAAACTCTTGAAAGCACATCAATGAGCCGGGTTATTCAAACCTCTTGGAAGTTAATTACCAAAAGTCCGACGTTTCTTCGGAAATTATTATTATTATTATTATTATGATTATTATTTGTTATAGAATAGAGTGGAGTTTCAGTCCGCAACATCAAACATGTAGCAAACCACCGCTAGCTACATTAGCACAGGAAGCTTATTGTCTATTTGGGATATATATAAAGTATTTAAAAATGAGATTGATGATTTTATTTCATCCTTGAAAAATTGATGTCTGGGAGAAAAGGGTAAATATAAAATAACAGATAAGATATAAATGATTTGAGGCATTTTATCATCCACTTTTGATTTTCCATCATGCTTCCACAGTTTGGCCAGTACGACTGAAACAAGTATTAAATAGCATTTTATGTTGAATTAAATAAAAATTAAATATAAATATATAAAATATTATATTATAATTTATTTATATATATATATATATATATATATATATATATATATATATATATATATATATATATAAATAAAATGATATATAGTTGGTTTATATTGAAAAATGTATTCATCAATTATTCATTCGGAACAAATGAACTTATGCTGCCTCAGACAGGCTGGAGAAGTCGGAATAAAAGGTGATTTAAGGCATTTCCCTTTTTTTATTTTAGTTCAGATAAACACTCCAGAGCTTTAAAGGTGATCACAACAACCTTGACTTGGATCTGATGATGAGTCACTTGAGTCCACTTATCCCTCCAGTGTTTAGATAAATGTTCATTCTGTGCATGACGGTGTGTGAGCATTCAGGTTGCTCTTTAAACAAATCGTAGCTACTCCCTATACTCTGTGTGTGTGTGTGTGTGTGTGTAGTATTCACCCGTGTCACCAGGGGGCAGTGTTTGACGAGGTTTGAGTGGCATCAGACCTCAACATGCTGACAGCGGCTGTTTGTCGGGACTCACCAGCTTGTGTAATCTCTGGAAATAATAATTTTTTTTTTTTTTTTTATAAAATACGATCTGTGACAGACAAAACCACATGAATCGGCGCGTGGCGTAATGTATTTGTACTCTCCTTTTCACTGTACTTGTACAACGTCACAGAGAGTAGTATTCAAGTATCCGTAATGCTTAGGGAGAGCTGAGCAGGCTCATTACGCAACCCTGTGTTTTATCTCCATTATTATAATGAACCTTTTTTCTCACACTGACTTACCTATAACCGGCTCATTCAGAATACAATTACATCTCAACACTCATTCAGATATTAATTGAATTTTAATAATGACACATTGGACGAGAGTTAGATGTGAGATTTAAAAGAAAATTTAAAAAAAAAAAGTTTTATGGAAGGCCGGAAATCCCTTAAAAAAAACAACCAACCCCGAGCGACGGGGAATCGAAGTCATCGCACTCGTCGGTCTCATCCCACACGGACAGTGACTGATGAGGGTGCTAATGAAAACACATTCTCTCTGATTAGGAGGTGGGGTGCAGAAGTCAAGGCGACCCTCATCGACTGTTCGTTTTTTCATTAACCGAGCCCCCTCCCCCTTTTCCTCTCCTCTTATCTCCCGCAGTATAAGAACGCCGGCGTCATCGAGCTGGAGGCCTGTGTGAAAGCGGTCCGTGTGCTGGCCATTCAGAAGAGGGCGAGGGAGGCCTCCGAGTTCCTGCAGAACGCCGTTTACATCAACCTGGGACAGGTACGCGATCTGACCGTCCTGCACCACCACAGGGGGGGGTGGGGGGGGGTTATTGGTATGCAATTAATCAGCCAGTTGCAGGATATCATAGCCAAATAAAACACAACTAGTTATTTAGCTTAAGAGTTTCGTCCTTCAATTCTTATGTGACCGACGCAGCCAATTAGGGCGTTTCAGGCTTCAGTGGTTCAGCCTCTTTCCGTCTCTGCTTTTTTTTAAAAATCTGGACGCACCTGAAATAACTATCATTTTATAATTAGGGAGTTGAGGCCCGACGCCAGCTTACATACCTATTTAACTATAAGTGTGGAGCAATCTGGTGAAAGCGTTCGTTAAAGTCCCTTCAAGTCCCTTCAAGCACTTCTTCGCGAGACCGGTATTAATGTTTGGATGGTTAGAGATCGAGAGATGTTTGAAAAGATATATAAAAATACTCGGCTGGGAATAAAGATTTGAGACGTTAAAACAATTTAAAATTCAACTCATACAAGAATCCAGAATCTATGAAAATGTTTGAGTTAAACTTGTAGACATAAACAACAACAATAATATACATTTATATTAATAATAATATATTATATTTGGAATTCCTTCTCATTTTCCAATTTAATCTATAGGCCAACATGTCATTTTAAAAAAAATGTATTTATCGTTGCATTTATGTATATTTCATTGGTATATAAACACATTTTGTATGTGGCTATTGATACAAAATTTCCATATTTTGGAAATGTATGTTGCATGTGGGCCCAATGTGTGTAATGAAATGCATCCGGATGCTTTTGAAGACATGCGTGTAATTAAATCCAAGAGTTTGATTTTGATAATCCAAGTGAAGCGACACACAGGGGGTCGTACGGTCATGGAAAACTTGGAAAAGTCATGGAAATTTAAAATGGTTATTTTCAGGCCTGGAAAAAAAAAATGTAATCCCAAAAATGTTGGAGAAGTCATGGAAATTTGTTCATATTCGTATGTTCATTTACGCAGTTTGATTTAAAAGAAACATTTATATTAATCAAACTATTGTCTCTCATTCATTTGTGTCATTTAAGGTATACCAGCGAGATTTCACAAAATGTTTGGTCATGGAATCTTGGTTTAAAGTCATGGAAAAGTCATGGAAAAGTCATGGAAATTCATTGGGCACCATGTGCATGCACCCTGCACACACTTGTGGACATTAACGTTGTCTCCGTAAACCGCAGCTCTCGGAGGAGGAGAAGATCCAACGCTACAGCATCCTGTCCGAGCTCTACGAGCGGATCGGCTTCCATCGCAAGTCGGCGTTCTTCAAGCGCGTGGCGGCCATGCAGTGCGTGGCCCCCACCATCCCGGAGCCCGGCTGGAGGGCCTGCTACAAGCTGCTGCTGGAGACGTTGCCCGGATACAGCCTGTCGCTTGACCCCAAGGACTTCAGCAAAGGTGAACGTGCACACACTCGGTGGTCCTGGAATGTGACGTTCTAGAGATAACCGGGTTTGTTTATCGGTCCTTTTTTTCTTTCTTTTCTTTTTACAAACTTTTTCACAGCAGCCAGTTTGACTTGTGTTTTATTTCAGGGTACACGCAGGTGTAATTAATAACATTAATTACGGCCCTGTTCCATTTAGGGTGGCCAGAGCCCGGGTATTGTACGTTTATCAGAATCAGGTACTCACTCGCACTCCTGTACACTATATAATTCATACGTTCTGTTCTCTTCTGGCCGTTATTCAAGCCGTTGGAGGATTGTTCCCTCAGAACGGGCTTTCAGTGTCTAGCTGGTAGTTTCTTTTGTCAAACCAGCTCGTTGGAGGTGAAATGTTCGCCCTTGGACTGTGCACGCTTTGTTTTCTTTGATATGTAGGATGCTTGACACCGATGGCACGCCCCCTGGACCTTGATCAGGGTTTACTACCAAGCAATTTAATACAAAGGCGCATATTATCTCTCCATCATAATTATCTTCTCGGCATTCGTTGAGCGGATGTATTTCCGTCTCGCCGTCTCTGCACAGTTTGCATTACTCCTAATGATGAGGCGACATTACACAGGCAATTTAATGTTCTCTGTGAATAAAAAAAAAAAGAAAACAAACCCAACTTGTCAAATCAAGTTGATCTGCGTGGAGATGCCTTTCTATCGGTGACTCAGGGCTGGATTTCTCGGTTGCAGAACTAAATTGGTTTTCAGTTTGCTAGATTTAACCGCTTATTGTTCATTCGAGGGACGTTGAATGAACAAAAAAAATAAATCATTTATTTCTCTGGCGCGCGTCACCCTTGCATACTATAAATGCCACTGCAATAAAATGATTTCTACATGATCTAAACAGAAGAAAAGCAGAAAGGTGATTTTAATTAGTATCCGGTTACTAGAGGGCAAACGGAAAGAATTGTGAGACGTTACATCAGACGAATAGATTATTACGCAGTCATTTCTATTTAATTTGTTTTAATTATGCACTTTCCATTGCAGTAGTCTGTAGGTAAACTAGGCACCCAGAGACGGGCAGAAAACAAGCAGAAAGTCACCCCACAGGACATGCATGAAGGCTTTCTATTACATATTGTTATGTAACATTCCACTACATGAATACATGAGCTACCCCACATGCCGGTGAATTTGGACTCTTTCGGTTTTGCCAACCTCTCCTCGTATGAGGCTGTAACCGCCACGAATTGGATCCATCCTTTTTTAACAAGAGTATTTTTCCAGTTTAATCCTGGCTGCATCGATGGAAGCCGACCGTGGAAACTGTACCTTTTTTGTGGGTCCAGCTGGTCTCCAAGAAGGCCCGACTCCCCTAATGGCCCCTCAACCTCATCTATTCGCTGCACAGAGGATTGTGGGTCAGGAGAGCCACACGGGAGAGAAGTTTGCCTGGAGGGCTTTCTGCCAGAAAGAGTTTATTTGAACTCAAACCATGAACTCTTCCCGTGTGCACGGCCCCTCGTGAGGGGCAGGAAATGACCCTTGGAGGGTTTACATTATCCAGCACTCGCTGCTTTTTAACTAGACCAAGTTTTTTTAAATCTGACTCAGTAAACAAATCCCTTCCCGGACAATAATGTTACGGACAATATTCTCAGTATTTAATACCAAACAGGATTCATCTTTTTGTTTTGGTTTACAGTAAGGCTAATTAGCAAAGCATCCTTCAAGAGTAAAACATAAGAGTTGAGGCTCCAGATGTATTGGATAACGCGTAGAAAAACATAAAAGTATGAAAGTATTCCCAAGAACGAGGAATGTTTCCTTCGAACGTCGTCATTGCTTTTAAAAGGTTTGAGATGAGTCAGAACTATTGTTCCTCTACTCTTTTTTTTTTTTGTCCAGTTCTTTAAAGTTTACTTTCTCTTCTTGAGGCCTCGGACCCCGGTCAGAGGGGAAAGCATTCGTCCGTGGAGCTTGTTAAGACCCTAAAACATAAGGGATCCATACGGATTCGGGTTCTATTCCCTCTTAAAGTTCCCACAGCGCGGAAGAGATCAGATGGGGGGGGGGGGGGGGGGGGAGAAGAGTTTATCAATAAGCCGGAGAAGCAAGTTTGTGTGAGGAGGAAAACGTGCACAGTGCCCTCCATCCCATAAGGATGCTGTTCCCTGAAGTCCAGTGGGACAGATGGCTTTTTTAAAGTGTCTCGCAGGTCCTTTTGTCCCCCCCCCCCCACACACACACACACACACACACACACACACACACACACTCCTATTATCGAGGAGGATAATCGTAGAGTGCGTGGCATCTCATCGTCGCCCCTCGCACACACACTCCCCGCAGATACGCGGCGCCTCTTCCGAGCTGGGTTTTTTATTTTAATTTAAATTTTTTTTGCACGACAGTGCGACTCGCTCATTCTCTCGCGTTGTGTTAAATGGATTGCCAGACACCTCCAAGTTCAGGTCTGAAAATACCCCGAAATGATGTCATTTATCCCCACCCCCCCACCCCTCCTCCTCCTCCCACCCTCGTGTTCGAGAGAGAGAGAGACAGTCTCAGAAAATCCAAAGTGCCCTTTTGGATTACTGTTCTCCAGATAAGCTCTGCTTTTGGCAGACAGGTGGAAGTCAGCTATTTTTAGACTTCTTAGTTGGTGCAGTTTCAGGACAGGAACAAAATAGCTTATGAAGGATATGCATCGCCACGTTTTGTTCAGATGGCAGAAGAAGTCGGGATGAACAAATGACCGTGGGAGAAAGATGCTGATAACTTTAAAAAAAAAAAAAAGAAGCATCGCGGGCACGATTTTGAAACGTCATTGGAAGTGGTATTTAAGCCGAGGAAACATCCGGAGCGTTTACCAAATATCCTCCCTCTGGCCCCCGCGGCCTCCTCAGCACATCTTTTCCTCCCAGTTCTCTTTCCCACTTAGTGAGTCAACAGTCGACAGCTGGGAGTGGAGCAGGGGATCTCGAAAGAGGGGGGGGGGGGGGGGGGGAGGGCTCTTATGTAACAGTCGGTGTTGGGCTAGAAAGCTATTAAGATGTCTTGTGGAGCTCCGCGGTGCAAAATAAAAATCAAGAAACCTGTTTCTAAATTAGCAGCACGCAAGTTACAGGCAATGTGTGTGTGTGTGTGTGTGTGTGTGTGCGTGTGTGTTGCAATGAAAACACTTGAATTAGATCTAATTCCTTGTGGCCTTTTGTGTGTGTGAAGCGTGCCAAATGCAGACTTATGAAGGTTTGTCACGCACTTGTTGCCGCTGCTCGAGTGTTCAGGAGAGTTATTATCAGGAGGCTGAAATTAGGACGGGGACATATGATTAGCATCACTGAATTACTTTTTTTTAACCCCCCCCCCCCCCCCCCCCCCCCCCATATCAGGATGAATTACAATGTGCACATTTGGTCTAATTTATGCAAAAGGTTTTAAACCATAACTTCAATAGCCTACTTTTATTTAACAGGTTAACAGTAACACTGAACTGGTGGAGCAACATTGGGCTGCTACCTCCTCGACATCAGAAAACATGCGGACACAATGTACGAATGTTCCCCTACAGATGGTTTCCACTCATCTGTAACTTTTAAATGCCCTCTTCCTCCTCTCAGGTACCCACCGAGGCTGGGCTGCGGTTCAGATGCGCCTCCTGCACGAGCTGGTGTACGCCTCCCGCCGCATGGGCAACCCCGCCCTGTCTGTGCGCCACCTGTCCTTCCTGCTGCAGACCATGCTGGACTTCCTGTCTGATCAAGGTCGGTAACGTTACACACTTTATTTATACATGTGGGGCACGTGGAGTTTGAAATGCGCGGGCATTTACCAGGCAGTCGCATTAGAGTTGCATTATGGGAAGAAAAACTTCACACATGTTTTACAAAGGATAAATAAATAAGGGAGGAGCACGTCACTGCGGTGTCCGCGCACGTCGCCATCCCTCTACAAAAGGACCAAATATCTGAAATACATAAAAAATGTGTCTTTATTGACATTGTTGCTTGTGAATTTGCAGCACTCATTTCATTGGTGGTCAAATCCCTCAATCGACACGTTATAAGGCACGTTGGCCTTTTTAATGTGTACTTTCACAACAATGGTAACTACTCGATAAAACACTTTTTTATGCACGAGTCATGCTACTGGGTCAGGAAAAAGTCACAAATATAATAAGATTGCTTACTTTTCATACCGGAATGTTTCTCGACACGCTCTCAGCTTCTGCTCTACAAGGAGTACTATAGTTGTTGTTATGTTGTTTTGATTTTTATTTATGTCTCCTGGCATTTTCCTTTTTTTTTTAAAAACGAAGGCAGACACAATCTAAATTATTCATGCACGAATTGAAATGGTTTGTTGGTTCTTTGCACAACACAATGTGATAAATCTCCCTTTTTGAAAACGTTCCCGTCGTTAAATATACTCGAAGCTCGAGACTCGCCTCTTCCCGGTAGTGTCTATAAAATAGTCTCCAAGCACAGCCAATATAGAAATCTCTGGGAGGGGAGGGGGGGGGGGGGCTTAACTGCAGTGCTGAGTTTCTTCCATTTATTTATTTATATCATCAAATTGAATGTTAGCGGAGTCCCTTCACGAGCTGCTCGTAACATTTCAGTGATTTAATGCCTGATTTGCCATTTGGCCATCAAGCTTCTTTTTTACCAAACTTACATTGGCTGATTTAGTTGCCCGCTTCGTTGCCTGATTTTTTTTTATTTGCCTGCATGTCATCGTTCTGCTTTTGCCGTCATCTATAGCGGTTGTTTTTGAATTATTGTGAAATAAAAGATTGTGTTTCTATTTTAAATACTTGCTTTGATTACAAAAACAAAAAAAAATCCTGGTAGTAGTAGTTTTTATAATATTTTTAAATCTAAGTGTTGGGTCTCGGGCCTATATTTTAAATTGCTGTGAAAGCGTCCTTCTTGTTTCATGCCCAAAAACCAATTAACGTTTGGACTCATCATGACTCGGTTCACCTTTGACCAATGCTCGTAGTTTTCAGACTGGAGCTTGAACGCATCATAATGCAAGTCAATGCAACCTCTGCTAACACGAAGCCTCTTCGTGGACCTCTTGCACTCAATGTAATCTTCCATCTGCAATCGCGTGTTTCTAGTTGAAGGATTTACGTTCCGTCATCCGTCGAGTCGGATGTTGTTTTTGTTTGCGAAAGACATTGATGCTAGCTTTTTTTTTTTTTTACATTAAGAGTAAGCTCATTCGGCTGAAACCATTCAGACATTTCATTTCATGGAGCTTAAGCTTGCGAAATAGAAGAAAGAAAAACCTCAATTGACACCTGCTGCTTTTTTATTTATGTTGTATCCCGCCAAATTGAGCGACATCAATATGGTGAAGTAAAAAAGAAAAAAAGATGACTGCCACAACAACCCTCCCCAATTTCTATGGCACGAGCATTATTTCACTATTTATTTATTTTAAACTATTTTTAAACTATATAAGAATATTCGAACACGTCACGCTGTTTAAGGTGCCGGGAAAATGAAAGTGGCAAACAAACAAAGAGGCTGATTTTACAGGTTTTAATCTCCCCGAGTGTCTCACTCCCTCACCCTCCTACCGTATTAAACAAAGTGACGTAAGCTCAGTTTCCATCCGGCCTTCTATCGTTATTCTTGACGGTCGACAGGTTTTGAGGAGAGATCCTTTCGTTTTGGGGGAGCTGCACCTCTTTCGTCAAGTGTAATAAAAAATAAGTAATCTTTTTTTTTTTTTTTCTTCTTCTCTCGCTGTCGGCGTAATAATGTGCTTCGTTGTGTTTTGTCTGGCTCGGTGAAAATAGTTTTTGATTATCTAAGGGCCCTGACTTCTCAAGCTACTCCCCGACAAAAAGAACAACTAAACACAATGTTTTGCTTCCCGGTTAAAACATCACCACAAACATCTATAGCCAATACCCCCAGCTGAGCACGGATATGCACATATCATCTGCGTAGGAAGAAATAACCAATCGGTAAATAGCCAAAAGACAAACTGAAGCGACCACCTTATCTTTTCGCGGTCAGATATAAAAAGAGATCGCACTCCACTGAGCAGTCAGTCAGTCAGTGTGCTCCGTCACGCGCCGCCGCCGCCGCTAATCCAACGCGCTAAACGGCCTCAACCCACAGGAGAGAATAACGTGGGGTTATTGTTGTGTTTTACAAGAAAGAAACGGACGAACGTGCCAACAACCACGAAAGCGTTGAGCCGTTGCGTGTTCCATCGCTCGCCGTTTTGTGTCCCTTCTTCCCTTCGCTCTCGCCACACCACGCTAACCCTGTGTTTTGATCAACTGTTTTTTTTTTTTTTTTTACTGTTGCTAGGAGACACGAACACCCCGGACTCTCAAACTTTTTTTTTTGCCTGTTTTTATTACAAGCGTCTCCCCTCGTATAAGATGATGTATATCTTTTGGACGAGGACGTAATTTCATATCCCAGTTTTGTTTAATGCACAATAAATTCACATGAATACACCAAAACAATCTTGCACTCGTGAGACTTTCCATCGGGTATAATCCCGTGGAGGTTTAATATTTCTGTGTGACGTCCGCTTGAAACTTGCAGAGCCCAAGCAAATAGTGTGGCTGGGTGAGCAGTAATGTTCCCTCAAACATGTATTGGTGGTGCTATAAAACCTTCAATTTCACTTGCTGGGACTGTTATTGCAGAGACACGGACGGAGACGCCTCGCAGGTCATTAAAGTCCGATAAATTACATGGCGGGCACAAAGTTGAACTCTCTGCAGTGGATAAGGGCTTCAGATTATTCGACTGTGGGGGAATTGTGTGGAGTCATCATTGTCGCCGCCTGATCTTTGGATAATTGTGTACTGTTCTGCACCCCTACATTTCTAGAGAAGAAAGAGGTGACCCAGAGTCTGGAGAACTACACGTCCAAGTGTCCCGGGGGAATGGAGGTCATCACGCTCCCTGACGGCCTGAAGCTTCCTCCGGTGGCCTTCACCAAGCTCCCCATCGTCCGGTGAGATGTTAAACTAGTGAAATATCATCCGAATGATTTACACCATTGGCACAGAAAAGTTTGTCGTTAATGTAAATGATTGGATGGGGGAAAAAAAAAAAATATGCTGAATTGTGCTGCTTAATGTTACATTTTTTGAAATTCAGGCTTTTTCCACAAAAGTCTGTAGTAAGCGGGTGCATTTGGATTTGGTCTCTTTTTCAAAAATGGTTTTGAAAAAGATCCAATTGTTTGAATTAATTCAAAATTAATTAGTTTTTGTCAACAAATGCCATGAAAAGTCCAAAACAAACAATGTTAGAAAGTGGGTCATAATGATATAAACACTCATCATTTCTGATACAACCGCCGGTCACGGTAGTTTCTGGAGAACTTAATCTAAACGGGACTAAACACTGTCGGTTGTTTGTTTTTTTGCTGAGTTTTTACAGCAGCAGGATTAAGCATGTTTTATTGACTCAGTGTTAACGAAGCAATGTCATCACTATGCCTCATTTATGTATTTTTAAAAGAGATGTTGTTCCGATTACGTTTTTCTGGCCCCCGATGCCGGTCCTTTTTGATATTTAGTATTTGTCCTGATTCAAAACTATGAAAGAGTAGTTACCCCTTTACCTCGCCGTGAGGCAGGTGAACTGAACTGAAACTGAATTTTATGAGCGCTCCCTTTGAAGCCACGAGACCCTATCGTCCACTATCGTCCACATCGTAAACTGCTTAGTTGGACCTCTTTCAACCCTGCTACGAAACACCTGATCTACCCCCGAAAAGAAACGCCGGCCGGTCAGTTGTTAGAAACGTGAGGATGCTCGTTTCTTGCTCTTACACTTAAAGAACTTATTTAACGGCAAAGTCCACCCCGAAGCGATACAAAAGGACCCCAGAGACGACGGCTTTGGAATAGTTTTGCGGTGAAAACTTCTGAATAAAATGTCTCCGGCAGAAGGTTTCTCCCACCAGAGTGTTTTTTTTTCCGGGTGTGTGAACACAACTTGGTAAATATGTTTTATTGCACTTCAGTTGGTAGGATACTGTAGATTAAGATGATGATGGAAAACAGACCAAGAGAAACCAGAAACTGCCAATGAGGTTGTTAAAAAGGATTCTAACTTCCTCTCAAGTTCTCATTTAGCCATCGAACCTTTTGATCGTGGAAGTCCTTGTCGCCTTTCCTTAAAGACTTTGATGTATTCGTGACCAATCGTATCTATCCTACAGAACTGAAGGTCCCCAGCGAGACGCTTTTATCTACTTCATTACGCTGACGATGTGACTGAATTCGTAGCTCGCGGTCCCTGAGATTCAGGAGCACTCCCTTTCTCCCGCCGTCCGTTCATCTGCTCCTATTGGTTTTCTGACCGCGTAATATTTATATATATATATATATATATATATATATATATATATATATAACTGTGATATATTCATCGCTGAGCATGTGGAGGATTGTGCATGAGGATGTTGCAACGCCAGAGATGCACCAACTGACTTATCATGCAAAGTACACAACAGAAAGACGCCCGTTTCTTGATGATGAAATGCTCCTTTTAATGTGTGCAAGAGAGAAGACTCACTCGTATCATTGTTGTTGTTGTTGTTGTTGCCCACACCAGATCGGTGAAGCTCCTCAACCTGCCCGTCAGCCTGCGTCCTCACAAGGTGAAAGGCCTGCTGGGACAGAACATGTCCACTGCCAGCCCGTTCATCTACTCGCCAATCATCATGCACAACAGAGGAGAGGAGCGCTGCAAGAAGATCGGTAAGCCCGTCGTCATGCCGACCTGTTATATGTTATGATCTGCTCATAGCACTGCGAGTAAAGATATAAGCACTCATACATATTTATATTGCGTTATAACCATCATAATGCATTATTAAGCGTCTTATCATGACTTATAAGGTCAAGTATCGTAATTCCTCATAATTGCAGGCATTTTTTGTTGTGTATTATAATTTCCATAGTTGTAATGCACTTTAAGACTGCATTATAACTTGAATATTAGTTACTGTTATTGGTCACTGTTCGCTTTAAGTCATCGATTCATTGCTGTTCAATAAACTTGAAGCAAACAATGACCACTTATAGTTAATAATGCATTATTACAGTGTTTATAATGCATTATATACAGATTATAACACAAATTGATCCTTACAAAATAGTCAGGAAGTGACCAGCAATTATGAAGTATTATGATATTTGACCTAAATATTAAACTCTTCATAATGTGTTTTTGATTGTTATAATAGTAATTATACAGTTCAATAAGCAGACTTTAATGCATTACAAGTGTATATAATGCATGATAGACATAGGCGTCATACAACGTGACACCCTGACTTTAAACTTTAAACATGTGGTGGTAATTAGACTTTTAGTTGACCACTAAATGTATAACATTATCTATTTTTATAATACTTTTGTACAAAAAATCGAAATCTGGAACCCTTTTTTGTCTTTGTCCTAATTGGGTACTGAGTGTAGCTTAATGAGTCAAACATTTAAAGCATTTCCATGAACATCCCAACATGCCAAACCAGTGAAGGGCTCTGAATACTTGTGGAGCGACCAGTGCTCCGCAGGTTTCCAGTGCTCCGCAGGTTTCCAGCGCCGGTCTAGAATCTTTTTTCACCGAGAAACGGGTCATTGTGTCACGCGTGAAGATAAAAGTCAAGTTAATGTCCACCACTCAGGTGTCCTTCACCCTAACTAAGTGCCTATATCTGACTTCCTGTGAGGATGGACCTTTATTTTGAAAAGACACTATGCACGTAACGAGCGTACGTTGATTACTTGACTAATTGGTGTTTGTGGTCGACATTCGTATTTCCAAGAAACTTATGTACACATCTTAGGTTGGGCTCTTGTTTAATCCTTTCGTGGAGAAACTCAATCAAATCTATTCAAGGCAGTCGATTTTTATAAAGAGCCGGGTCATTTATTCCTAAGTTTTCCTGTTACTTGATTACTTGATCCATTATTTAAATCCTATTTGCAATCTTTCACTAATCAATATCTTCAGCACTGCTTTTCTTTCTTTCTTCTTCTTCTTTGAAGCTTCTGAACAGTTAATATAAACCAAGGGACGCTGGAATTCTGAATAATATGTTTAACTGCCTTACAATCACTCCAAAAATATCCAAACATGAGCAGCTAACATGCATACCCTTGATTCTTTGTATTTTCTTGAGTGCAGGATGGTGTTGTGAGGCTTTTGGAGATTAACTCAAACATGCCTCTCCCTCTTTGTCCGTCTGCCTCTGGAGAGCTAGCTGCAAGTTAATGAAGTCGCCATTATCATGTAACTCTCGCACGCGGGACCTGTAGAAAGAAAAGTGTTGGAATGACGGATTAACTGTGAATGTGCACAGGTAGCCACAGGTAGCCTTGTCCTCTCATGCAGTATTAGTCACCTCCCAGACAACTGCCCATTATGTCCTCACACAGCGGAAAATACATTTATTCCCCCTCAGTCTGGTGTCTCCTGTCGTCCCCGAGGACTCCGATATGTAAACACTTACAGCTGTAGAGTCACTTCCTAACTCGTTCATTTTTTTACTGATGGTCAAATAAAGGTTTTGTATTCTTTGCAATTAAGACGTGTGGACACTGAGAATACATGCGTGTGTTTGCATGCTCTATAAATCCCATGTTATGAATCCGGTGGATGTTCAGCCGTGAAATAGAGGAGCTTGTTTTCTCTGTAATTGTCTCTGAGACGCACAGCTATGTCGTCCACAGCTATGCATTCACTTTGCCGTGGGCTATTTATTCTAGTGGCATACGGGGCACAGAGGGAGGTGCACTTCACTTCAAGTGCGTGGACGCGGACACGCCTTCTATTGTGTCGCATTGGATTTTCAAATAAAACAAAAATGTTGCCGACTTCCAGCTTTTAGAGGGGCGAGAGACGTCTGGCCAAGAAGTTTTTAGTTAAAAACATAAAAAATGGCGTCGACGGGATGTCAAAGGGGTCGGAGGGGGGCTTGTTAAATTAAAGTATAGGGTTGGTGCGTTTTCTGTTTATTTGATGAATGAAACGTGGCAGAAGGCGTAAAAACCAACTGGTATCATTTCACTTGAAGGACCAGCAGCGGCTCTGGGAGATAGCAGAGTTAACACAAAAAAGAAAAGGTATTACTCTCTGTATTATGAGCGGGTCGTCCTTTCAACACAAGGTTGGCGGTTCAATCCCAGGCTCCTTATCCATCTGCATAACGAAGTGTCCTTGAGCAACGGGGTTTCCCCCCTAAAAAACTAACTTAGTGGTTTTATGGCCTAATTTTTTTTTTCGTTTTTAAGCTTAACATCGTCCCGAAAAAAAGAACGAATAAAAATGGACAATTTGTGTCGCTCAGCACGATAAGCAATAGATTACATTGTGTGACTATTTCAGGTGTTGCGCAATTAGGCCGACACAAGCTCTGCAACACAGACACACACAATTAATATTGAAAGTGCCCACTTTTCAAATAATTTTCTTTTACTGCTTAAATGGTTCATAATGTTAACTAAAAGAGCTACTTTTTTCTTGTATAAACTACTTAACTTCTTTTATTTACAGTATAAACTGTTAACAAGTATAAAAATGTTCCCCGTATCTCCGTCCGAGGTGCTAATTATTTGTAATAAAAAAATGTAAAAAACGAGCTTGAAAGCTCGTCTTTGGCATGATGTCCCCCATCCGGCTGCTTCGGGATTCGCTTCTCTTGACGTGCACGACTTTTTTGCTCCGATACTCCGCCGCGGTGCGTATGTATAATTAAGTATGAAGGAATCGAGCAGAAACACGAGTAAACATCTTCAGTTCTCTCTCCGTTCAATAAAAGATGATTTTTTTTTCTTCTTTCTAAGCCCACGAGAGGCTGTTTGACGAAATGTCTCCTCTGAAGGTGCAGAGGTGGGTTTTTTTTCCATCACGTTGGAGAGTACAGGGGTCTGTGTACGTTTTTGGTAGTTTTTCTTTATTGAGTTTAAATCCAAAGTGGCAGAAACGAGAAAGGGATTTATATTTTCCTTCCGTCCTCCCCGCTACAAGAAGACTTTAGCTCAAATTAAGCCAGTATGAAACCCAGCTGATCCCCGGGGGGGGGGGGGGGGGGTCACTGCCTGGTAGTAGAGGTGAAATGTCTTCCACTTTTAGTGTGTAGCACGTGTTCAAAAGGAACCAAACAATGCATTGGCTCAAAACATTCATTCTCGCGTCGCGCGATGACGTTTTGAAAGCGCTGGAGCCTTTTTTTGGAGATCTCTGCAGAATCTCAACGGCCACTTGAGGAGTTAGGACACATAAGATAGCGGGCAAGCCACTCTGGTGTATTTCACACTTAATTGGCTGAATATGAGAGCATGCCTGTGAGCCAGACCTGAGGTTGTGTGGGGGGGGGGGTGTGTGTGGGGGGTTCCAGACATCCATACCATAGTTATCTTTCTTCTTGACTGACTTAATTTCCCAAGGTGCACGGCTTGACAGTGCCCTCCAGAAATCTCCCTCGCTCCCAGGGTCGAGGTGGGATTTCCAAGGCCCTCTTTTGCAAGTCTGTAAGCGCCAACGGACTCTCCAATTGAACCGTGGAACGTGTTGCAGCTCAACACTGAGACGGGTATGGATAATGCACTCGAGGCTAAGTAAGACTTGGCTTTTTTCTAAAAATCCAAGTGCTTCTCAAAAGGTTTACAGTCTGCTTGAATACAGCACCCACAATGCAACACAAACATTCTCCAGATACCATTTAATGAGGTCCAACACTGTTTTTGACCTCCAATATTAGCTCATCACAACAACATCTTCATGAATGTCATCCTCTGACCTAACAATGACCCTTTGAAAATGTCCCATCACTCAATGATTTTCAGTATATCCACAGTTTACACACTTTATGGCCCAACGTACGTGCACATCAGTACATTACACCCATGTGTGATGCCTGAATGGGCATTAATATGCTGCTATAACATACAGAAATGATAACTAACTGGTGGCACTGTGCAGTCCGTACACAAGTGTTTTGCTTCTGTTTGAAGTTGTGTGCCAGACTCTCTCTCTCTCTCTCTCTCTCTCTCTCTTTCTTGGCAACTTCCCGGAGTCTCAGCTGGTGGTCGGACGGCAGGAAGTTGCTGCTCTGGGCCAAGAAATAGTCCGATATGGAACGATGGCGTCGGGATTATGACGCTGACCGTGAACCCGCAATGCCCTAAAAATACAAGTTAAAAAGTTTAATGAAAGATGACGTGAAACATGTTCAATACTGAGCATTGTATGGTTTCCAGTTGGAAATATGACATTTTAGAAATGCGCTCGCTGAGAAGTCTGGAGGGTAAAGATGGATGCTGCTGTTATGTCTCATGTCTGTGCGCTAATTATGAAGCTGGAGTCAGCGGGTTACTTAGTACAGCTTAGTTTTGCACATCAGTAACATGAAAAATGACATTGTACATTTTCGGTTTGCATATGATAAGAAACAAACAAGATATAACCGTGGTTGAACAGAGCTTACCTGCTGCCAGTCTTTATGCTAAGCTAAGCTAACTGGCAGCTGGCTGGCGCTGGTATCGATCTTCACGTCCAAGAAGCGGTTTTCGAGAAGCAAATTATTTCCCCAAAATGTCACATGATCGCTTTAAAGTAATATAAACTGGATGAGCGGTTCACTGATGATTTGGTTTTGGTTCTAAATCATCTTTGCTCTGTATTAGCAGCGTAGCCTCATGGTGCGTTTTCCCCTCAGCTAATTAACCCACGAGTTGGTTTAAAACCACCGACATCTTTAATTTAATGAATTCATGTCTCTTCTTCCTCTTCTAGACTTCCAGTGGGTTCAAGGAGACGTTTGTGAAGTGCAGCTCATGGTCTACAACCCCATGCCTTATGAACTTCGTGTGGAGAACATGGTCAGTGACACTCGTTACACCCCGAAACTTAAAATATGTGCTGCAACGACTTTTTGCTTTGAAGGGGAATTTCAATATTTGATAAATCAAGAATTTGTGAAAACAGGAGGTTGCACGCAGTCCTCTCTGCCCACACCTTTTTTTTTTTTTATAATTGCAACAAGGCAAGTTCTAATGCTTCCTGGTCATCCTGCATTGCCTAATCAAGGTCCCTTAAAAGCTCTTTTGACAGTTTAATACCGTCGTGATCGTACAAGATGCGGAGAACAAACTCCTCTCGCTCCTGACTATAAGAAAGTATCAGTCGGGAGAAGCACCCCTCCCCCCCACCCCCCCCCACCCCCCCCGCAGTGCTATTACTTTTATGGTTTAACACGCCATCCTGCCAGATAGCTTTTGTATCGAGGTGAGAACGGGGCCATTCGCTCTCCTCTTTTTACATTTTTTTTTTATTGTGCGAAATAAAGTTTGAAAAGAGCCATCGGGCAGTTAAATTTAATTGTATTGTTCAAAAGCCGCTCGTCGAATTCACTTTTCACGATCGGAACATCGGCTTTCGACCGTCGGCGCAGACGTTTACCCGCAACGCCCGTTGCCGATCGACGGACGGACGCGCACCGGTGGAGCCACGATGTCGAGGTCAAGGGTGCGACAGGTGATCGAGTGAAACGCTGCGATCTGTGAATGCAGTGGCGTGGGACTTTGTTCAGGTGCGACGCAATCGGGCTCACGAAGAGGCCGCCGGGCGAGGCGCCTCCTTTTCGGGCGGCGTGCGACACACACGCCGCCGCCACAGCCGCCTGTCAAAAAGGGATGTTTCCTTTTTAATTATTCGTGTGGCAGAGGTTGAACGGAGACCGTGGCCTCTTAATTGCGGCGGCCGTCTCGGCGCCGACGCCAAACGAACTTGGACAGGTCTCGCTCGTGGATGACGGCGCGGTGAATGCAGGTTGACCTCCCGGGTTTTGTAACATCTGGAACTCGTTTTTTAGCTGGAGGAAGAAGCGGCGAGCGATTTGCCTCATGTGCATTCGCTCGTGCGGATTCATCCCTTCAAATATACAACTTTAGAATGTCAAATATGGAGACGGCGTTCAAGATTAGGGGAACTATGAGGAGCTTGTACATTTTTTTTTTATATACATGTATATTTTTCTGTGTATTTAGGTTCCTGAAATAGAGAATCAACTAATAGTAAAGCACTCGTCAGTGTTCGGCACCCTCCCACCTCATCTGAAAGCTACTCAAACAGGCACGAGGTCAAAGGGTGACGAGGGCGTCGTCGACTCCCTTCACCTCCCCAGGTGAATCGATCGGGGTCACAGTCGGCAGCCGGCCACCTCGGGCGGCGGTGTCGAGTCACGCAGGTGGAGACGGGACAGGGTGACGCACGCTGCCGGGTGTAGCTCCTCCTGTGACCGCAGACAAAGTGACCGCCGGGCAGACCGGAGCCAAACGGCCAGCCGCCGTACGCCAAGCCGCTCTCTGAAACACGCAAGGTCACCCCGAGGTCACTTCTCCTCCTCCCCGTCACCAAGGTGACCGCGTGGTTTGGCGAGACGGGGCGCTCGTTCTCAGCAAACCACTCGACTTCAGCGCTCGTACCCCGGCGTTGTTTTGTGTTTTATTGATTTTCTATTAAAGTGGTGCTTTTTTTTTTCATCCCCCAACCCCCACCTTTTCATTTTCAGAGGGGTCACCGTCTGTTTATTTGCTTTTTCTCTAAACTGACAAATCCGGCTTTACTAAGCTACGGTCAGATGGAGTTATTTGCACTAAAGATAAAGCAAGAAAACACTATATAACTTAATATTGTATGAACGGATACACATTGGTGTCGTCTTATTTCGTCTGGCTTTCTCAGCATTACTTGGTGTGGGTTTTTTTGCACTAATGTGCCATAACAAATAAATAATCCTAATCATTAATGATAATCACACCATTACGGTGGTATTGGTTGAAGCCCATCTAAAGGTTAACTGCCCACTGCCAGCCTTGCACCATGAAGTCAACGGCACTACGCACACGCTCCAATCGTTACTGTTAGTGAAGCAGGCTAATTGACCTTTCTCAGGCTGGATGCAAATACGCTTTTCAGGTTAATACAGATGCTTCTGCTCTCCAATAAAGGCGAATAATGTCCCGGAGTGAACGCAAGGAGAGTTTAAATCACAGCTGTGGCACCTGAGGATGCAGCTCCTCGTCCAGTGAGGTAGTGTCTGCTGTCGGGGATTGAATGCAGTCATCACGTCGCCTCCGTCTGCCTCGTGCCGGCCAGGCAGCGCGTACCGGGAATGTAAATAACGTCGATCGGAGGGAGGGGGGGGGGGGAAGAAGAGGCACGAGTGCACATTCAAAGACGACTTCAAAGCCACGCGGAGCGCTTTTCTGACTACAAATGAGGCCGAGGTGACGTGGCCTGTTTTTGTCACCGCGGCCAAGTTTAAACGACGACACGCTCGTCTTTCAATCGTGTTCACAGAATACGACTTTTTAATTTTTTTTTTTAAATCCTCGCCCCATTTGAGATCCTGCTTTTTTTTGAAGTCACGGACCCGGAAGAACCCGCCGCACTGTTCTCTGGACTGCCGAGGGTCGCTTGGTTCACGCGTGAAAAGAACTGCACACATTTCTCTCTCTCACTCCTTTCCAAACATCAGACGCATTGTTGGGCATTTAAAATGGACGTGTTGGAGGGAGAAAACTGTCGTTGTGGTTCAGGTTGAAGCAGCGTGGCTCTCGGGAAGTCAATGTCGGCAAGGTCGCATGGCGGTCACGTGCCGGATAGATATCGCTGTGAATTGCGCAAGAGATATTCCAAATCCTGAGAGGTTAAATTCAATCCACTCGTTGCGTTTCCCCCAAAAAAGCTGATTCAGTTCAAACTTTTCTTCCGGCTTCGTGCCGGCTGCATCATTGCCGGCATCCTGCAGCTTAAACACAGATTTTTTTTGCGCCCCCCCTCTTCTGTCACTGGACTATTTCAACAAGTACAAGTAGGTCTTTTACAAGTTGTCAACAGCAATAACACCCAAATCAAGCATGCAATGATGCTTTTTAAAATATTTTTTATGGTGTGCAAGTAGGGTGACACGCGGTTCAGTGCTGTTAAGAGCCGGCGTTTGGATTGGTTAAACGAGGCGTGAGTGATGACGCAATATGTGTGATTCCTGTAGAATACACTATCTCTACCAGGGCAGTAAAGGCACCACATGCATAGTCCCTTTATTATACCACTGCATCTCTCTCTACACAGCACTAATAAAAGATAAAACAAGTGGTTGTGGGGGGGTAAAAGAACCCATTTAATTACGGCGTTGCACTGCTCCTTGTCGTTTAATGTATCGCTCGGCGGTCGACGCTGACATCACCGCAGGACGTCGAGAAGTCTCTCGATTGCTCTTCCGAGGCTTTATTTTCAGCAGTTTTTTTTAGAAGTTACGTTTGTTGTTGTTGTTCCTTTTTTAATCAGTAAGAATAATAATGCTGATTTTACCGATTTTCTTTTAAATTTTTCTAATTGCTGGTATCTGGGGATGGGGTGACGTCACCTAAAAAAAAAAGAAGTCCGACACCTGCTTGTCTCGGCATCACTTTGAGTGCAATCATCACACTGATGGCCAGAAACGGGACGGAAAATTGCAAGAAACCAGAAATCGCACCGTGAGAAATTTCAAATTCACTGGCAAAATCTTTCATCCAAAAGGGGGCCCAGAATTATTCTTTTGGGACCCCCGGCTCCACAGTTCCTAACGCAAATCCTTTGCCGTGGAAAAACTCTGATCCCCACAACAGCCGGTGGGAGTTTTGGATCGCTGAATTAAAAACCCGTCTTATCCCCTCTTCTCTCTCTCTCTCTCTCTCTCTCTGCCGTTATCTTGCTCTCTCACTCTCAGCCACGCCGTACGTATTCACGGCATTCCTTTTTATAATCATTCGCTGATATATAATCGTTCCATCTGATCTCGTTTCCAGGGTTTGCTGACATCCGGAGTGGAGTTCGAGTCCCTGCCCGCTGCGCTGTCCCTGCCCGCGGAGTCTGGCCTGTACCCCGTCACCCTGGTGGGCGTTCCACGAACAGCCGGCAACATCACCGTCACCGGTGAGTCCGACCGTGAGGGTCAGAAACCTTTCTCGCATCATCCAGTTCGAGCTAAACGTGTCTCTTTGACCTGCATTTGGACTTCCAGGCTACCACACGTCGGTGTTTGGCGTGACCAGTGATTGCCTGCTGGAGGGCCTGTCCAGCGTGAAGACCAGCGGCTCTCTGGTGGAGGTCATTCCCTCGCTGCCTCGTCTGCAGCTCAGCACGTCGCTGCCACGGTCAGCGACTCTCTGCGTTTGTGTGTGTTTCATGGTTGTGACTTCTTTGGTCAATGACTTGAACTACTCGCACAAACTCATTTCTATGAGTAGAATTTCTGTATTGGAGGAGAAACTTGAGTTTGAGTTTAACTGAACACAATAGAGGACAGTCTTATTTACATCGTCAACTCATTGCACATCGGATATTCGATTCAGAAATAAGATTTAAAGTTTTGAGACGCAGCTTTTAATGTTGAGGGTGTGTACATCCACATCAGAGGAAGTGATTTAATGGCGCCAAAATGTACCCCAAAATCAAAAATACATACTTATTTTTCTCTCACATGTTACTTACCAAGCGTGATTGTTTTCGTGAGTTGCCCAGTTTTTCAGAGATATCAACCGTAGAGATGTCTGCCTCCCCCTCAAATATATAACGGGACTCTATGGAGCTTGGCTTGTGGTGCTCAAAGCGCCCCCCCCCAAAAAAGAATTACACTTGAGAATCCACACGCGGTGAACTGTTTGGCGGGTGTTGATTGCTAGAAAGAAAATAGTTCCTACGTGAAGCGGTCTGTGGATTATTACCGGGTCAGGGTTTATGGAAAGAGACGTTGCTGTTGAAGTTTCTGATAAACAGGTAAGAGGGAATACAGAAATATTCAGACCTTCTGGCCTCATTCTGGTGTCCAGTAAGTGAAACACAGGCTCCATTGAATTGAGGTCAGGTGACCGTGCGGACGGGAACATTTGGCCGTTAAAAATATGAAAAGGGGGGGCAACGAGTCCCTGCACCGTTCACCCAGGATGGATGTGACCCTGTTATGGCTCAGCACTTTAACCTCACAGTCATTGTTTCATTTCACATCCGAGTGCAGAGCCAAAACAATGAACAAGGTGTCACTGTCCTACTACTCGACGATGTGGGAAGTGGTTGAAACTCAATTTTATAACGTGTAATAAAAGATTGTCACTGGCCTATTTGACCTGTGTTCACTCATAAAAATGAATTGGGGGAGGGGGGGGGGGAGGCCTAATCAACACACTTCAAACCAAACTTAATGAGCAGGTATATATTTGAAACTATACCGACTTTTAGGATTGTACATTTCAATGTCTTCAACATGTTTTTCATGTTTCCTTGTAATTATTTGGTCACCTTTTTTAAAAAATGTTTATGCATTGACTGAACGCGATACGGGGGCGTAGCTGCAAAGTCATAACGAGGCGTTCTATTGGCTGCCACTAAATCTGGTTTCTGGACCCAGATCCTGACCTTGCACTCTTTCTAACATTAACCCCGACTGTAAGATTAACTGTGGCCAAAAAAAAACATACTTCTAAACAGTAAGAGTGCTCTTTGAAACAAGTTGAAGCAAAAATAGCACTAGTTTTGTGAATGAATACAATGCCAGTGATGATATATTCAGAGTGAAAATGTTAAAAACACTTCTGATTTTAGAAGTGCGACTTGAACTGTTGGTTAGCATCGCCGTTCTGCACATAATTAGAGTTTAATTGGTTGATTAACAAGTACATATTGCACATTCGTCTCGAGCACTGCCTGGCCTCTTGTGCATTGAAACACTTAAAAGATGTCACGACGACACAAATCCTCGGCTGGATAACTTTGTAATAAAACTGACGACATATCGGAGCATTTTTTCTTCTTCTTCTTCTTATGCCAGATACGGCTGCAGTTGTTTTAGTTCAGTTCCAACGTCGGGGAGCAGCAGGTTAATTTGTTTTCCTGTACGTCCTGTCGGGGGAGATGACATCCTCAATGCGGTAAAAGTAGGAAACACCAGAAGGAGAAAAAGCACGGGTTAAATTCCTACTTGTAAAAGCGCCCTGCCGGAGTGTTGTAAATCATTCTGACAGCCGAGAGCTGCTGGAAAAGAAAAAAAAAATCCACTATTTAGGTCACGCCTGTAAGTACAGCACTTCAGCTGCTTTTGATGTGGAAAATCTTTTCTTTTTTTTCTTTTTTTTTTTTATTCTCCAGCGTCGGGTAAGTACCGTTGCAGATACACAAAGCAGATATAATACGAATGCGATGCGTTCTGTGGTCTCTCAGGCGCTCTCTCGCTGGGTCGACATGTAGCCCTTCAGCTTCGACCTCTGTTGGAGAGGTGCCTCGTTGACTTTTCCATGATCTTTTTCCCCTCCAGCGTAAAGCTGCTTTCTTACAGTTTCTATCCGTTTTTTAAATTTTTTTTTTTAATAAAACGCATGTAAAATATTAGCTTTCATTATTTCTAACATTTATAAAGTGCATAGGTCTACCCGTAATGTAACCGTATTTTAACTTCCAGAATGCATTTAAAAAGTCAGTCATATTTTGCTGAATTATTTTAGTGTTGACCTTACTGCCCCCGTCGAAGACTGGCCTTGTGATTCTAGCCTCAGGCCGAGTTTATGTTGCATTTTAAAGTTATGCACGTGCGCATGTGTACGCTAAAGTCGTAGAAAAACACCTCCATTGATCTTTCAGAATCTTGTACATCCCCTTTTGTGCTCCTGTATTTGCATCGCTTTGCCAAAAACAGATGCCGGCAGCTCTTTGAGGCGTTTCGCTTCTGACAGCTGATTTGAAATGCTGACAGCTGATAAGACACACAAGTGGATGAGCAGCTCTCTGCTTTACTCTTTTTTTTTTTTAAAAAGACTATTGTATTTATTGTTGCAGCTGGACACTGTGCACGCTGTACTGCAAAACAGTGTGTGTGTGTGTGTGTGTGTGTGTGTGCACTGAGTCCTTCATCATATGAAACAAGGCTTTTGGCCATTCGAGAGGGACATCTTTTCATATATCTCTGATATTTATCCATAAATTTAACTACCACGCAAATGAGGTTTGATGGCAAAACCCACAAATCATTCACCAAGACTCCCCACTGCTTGGGAAAAAAAACAAAAAAAACCATCAACAAATGACGCTTCAGCTAATGAGATTCTAAGAAGCACTTATCATTTTCATTAAAATGTCAGAGGGAGCATGTAAAGGAACATCGGTCTTCACACATCTATAAGTTGATTTATTCCTTTTTTGGAATTGTTTTTGAAAAATCACGATGGAAGTATAATGGAGCTGTTTGCATCATATCAAGCAACATCAAACTTGCCTCCGCCATGACGGGCCTTATATCGCTTGAGTTATTTTCTTGGCTCATGTTGAACCCCCCCCCCCCCCCCCCCCAATTAATTAAATTAATTAAAATTAGGACATTTTACGTTGAATCGTCACTGAAAAGTTCTCCCTCCTCCACAAACCCTAAACAGGTCAGCCCACACGTCTCAGCCGACGTCCAAAGAGGAACTGTCCAGCAGCGTGTCCGTCCAGCTTTTTAATGGAGAGACCCAGCAGCTGACCCTCACCTTGGAGAACATTGGATCGGAGGACATCGAGTCTCTGGAGCTCACCTCTAAGATTGTCAGCACCAAAGGTGAGTACCCTCTGGCTTTTTAGACTAAACCTGGTCTTTCGACAGCTACTTTTTCTGGCAGGCAGGAGTCGATGTGGGAGATTTCCCGAGGTATAGCTGGGTGTCGTCGGCGTAGCGGTGGAAGTCCAGGTTGAAATGGTGGATAATCTGACCGAGAGGGAGGATGTAGACGTTTGAAGAGGGCCGAGTACGGAACCTTGGGGTACACCTTGTGTGACTGTGAGTTGGGAGATATGAAGTATGATCTGAGTGCTTTGAGTCTGGAGAGCTGGATTGGGGCTGCAGTGGTCAAGGGAGATGAGGATGTTGAGGGCTTGGTTGTCAACAGGAATGAGGACGTCATTGACAACCCAACTGGAGCGGCTCAAAGCTCATTAGCATGTTTAGAATGTGGGAAAACCTGCAAAAACAAATGGTCTTTTGTAATCATTGACGTGTGTACGTGTAGTTATCAGTGCTGTTTTTAGTCGGGACACCTTTTTTGATGTACTTCACCCACTGAGTTGTTGCTCCATCTTGCTGCAGCACAACAGAAGGCCACTTCCTGTTGCCTTTCGTTCCACATCTTTCATGCCCCCCCCCCCCCCCCCCGTGGCTTTTCACTCTGTGTTTTCATGTCTTTGTTCAACACCTGCTCAGTTCTCTGCAGTCCCCCTCACTCTGACGTTTCTGTCTCTCTTGCTTTTTTTGTTGTCTTTTATTTGACTCTGTGTGAAAAAAAAGCAGCTGCGCTACTAGAATAGGCACCAAACATTGCACTCTATAATATTTTATTGATTAGATAAGATAAAGGAGAAATCGTGCTTTGAAAACCCGTTGCCCAGTGCCAACTGTGGTCACAAGTCCAACCAGGTGATAAACAGTAATTACAAAATAAATCTATTTTAATGAATTTTAATCCTCTCTGTGACAGAATTCCAATGGATGTCGTGTCATTCAGCATTAGAATAATGTTGCTGTTGTGTACTCCCTCTGTACTCTATTTTTAAATGAACCACTAAGGATAAATATACTTCCATTGGTCCACAGACGGTTCTAATTACTGACATTATATTATTACCGTTTAACATTTTGGTAAATCTAGAAAGCCCAATTCTGCACATGACACCAACTGATGCCACGATGGAGTAGAAGAGTGCGAATCATGCTAAATTCACGAGGACGACATTGATGTCGTATAACGATTTGATAACAAGCATTGGCCAATTTTAGATTTTTTAAATTTTATTTTGTTTTAACAAATTTCTTCTATTGGGAGTCACTGATTTACTTTATCGGACGATAATACCAGTCGGCGAGAAGCTACAAGCAGCTGATAATATGACCCATACTGATGTACAGTATTGGTAAGGCGCCAGTGGACCAACATTGGTATGTTATACTATTTTCAAAAGTTTTTGTATTTTATTTAAGTTTTTGTATTTAATTATTAACTAGAAACGTGTTTTGACATTCAACTTGTTAACTTGTTTTAACCTGCAAGTCTATATAGTGCTGTATTTTCTCTTATTCCATTTTTAAATGCAGTAGATTCAGAATTAAACCAAGAAACATAATCTTTCTTTCTTTTTTTTTTCTTTTTTTTTTTTTTTAACCACTTAACCTAACCATTCCCTCGCTCTCAGCAGCAGTTCGATCACACTGCGATGAGCGGAGGAGGAGTGGCTGGAGGCCGGCACGGAATGGATCTGACATTTCCAAAATAGACCGCGGGTTCAGTGTTTAATTGAAGACGAGCTACGCTAAAGTATCGTCGAGGGGTTAACGCTCATAGATGCTTTCTGCGAGGCTTACACTGCTCAGATGTGTATTTTTCTCCTTTTTCATGCACTCTCTTTCCTCATGTAGAGATAAGGGGGGGGGGGGGGGGGGGGGGGGGGGGGTCTCACAGAGTCTTGCTTGTTGCCTGGGAACTTCTGCACAAATGCTCCGTCAAGACCTTCGCTCAAGGTGAATGAGAATCTGCCCGTCAGTGCTAACTAGTCCAGCCCTCTAATGACACTAGCCGGGCACTTGACAGCTCTCGGAGCCGCCGCGCCTCGAGCACACTCTGCTCCCTGCTGGCCGGACGGGGGGGACATTTGTCGTCTTTCCAGTTAACAGGAGTTCTCTTTTGAAAACGGAGAGCAGTTGTTGTGGTGGTTGGAAATGATTCAGGCTGCAAACGCAGCTTTGCCTCCCCGAGGCACTGCTATTTATTTTTATTTTTTTTCAGTTGGATAAACAAGCACAAATAAAAGACTTTTCTAGACCTGAAAACAAAATGCACCATCTCTTGAATGAATGTCCTTGAATCATTGTATTCGGAAAATATTAGTATCATATTAAACTTCTACCATATCAATTTCAACAAAGCACGAAGCCATCTAAATTGTAAAACAAATAAATGTTCCAACAAATTATCCCGGTTCCCAAAAGGTTGGTTAGATATGTTAAAAATTCAACAACCCAAAAAATAGTTCACTAAAAGTAATTCGTCAAAACCCAGTAATAAATGAATATTTTCTCGTGCTACGAGTATATTTAAATCACACTGCATATGTACTCATTTACATATTTCAGAGCAGATATCAATGACCCGAATTATGTTTTTTTTTATTCATTTTTTTATTAACCAGGCTGAGATTAAGTTTGAGCAATATTATATTTAAATCAAACAAATGCTGTTTGTACCTCGCAGTCTCCAATGCTCATTGCTGTGGGACTTTATACTCGGTATTGGAAATGATGTCCACCAATAAACAACTTGGATACCTTTTATTATTAAAAAGGTATCCAAGCAAAGTGAGATAACTCTTAGACATAACCTATAGTCTCCCTACTAAAATGATCACCATAGCCTATGACATTAGCATTTAAGTATATGGATATTATTTATGTATTGATACATCAAAATAATCCCAAAAATGTAAAAATAACTTTATTTTCTCTCTTGTCCCTCTATGATGTTGTCCTTCAGGGAACTTAGCACCAGTGTCTAGAAGCTACGACGAATGCTATCAGTATTTTATCAGTATTGTTCTGGCTATTTTTGGATATCTTATACACATAAAAAACAGTCTTAAAAGTAATACAATAGTTATTAATGTTTTATCATTATGAGCCACATGGAAATATGAAGAGGTTGCAGCAGTGATTCTTATAAAGTATAAAGGCCTACATCTCGTTGTTTTTGACGCATAAGTGATTGTATTTAGTGACGACACAAAGGCTATTTAAGAAATTAAGAGCGTGGGGCCCACACTGTCACTAGCCCTGAATACATCTTATTTTTGGAGCAACAAAAAAAAATAAATACATCAATTTCAGTTGAGAATCGTCTAAAGTATATGTGACATCCTGGAGACATCCTTCAAAAACAAACCGATTCAGCAGCAAAAACGGGTAAAAAAGATAAGATAGAAGCTAAAGCTACAGATCATAGTGTGTAACCACATCAAACCATAATTAAAGAACAACACTGGTCCTGTAAAACCGTAGGTCTTTTATTCACGGTAACAAACCGTAAAATGCAAAAGCAGCATGTGTATACATTCAGTATACCTTTTTAATAACTAGCGTAGAAATGCTAGCGTTAATGTTAGCTCCGCAGATTTCTTTTTATCTAGAAATGTGACATTTAAAAAAAAAAAAAAAAGATATCTGCTTCCGATCTCTCTGGGTAACGAGTATCGTCACTATTGCGCAACGTTTAACGATGACTAAGTTCAAATCCACGAAAACCAGCCTGAAAATAAAGCAATAACTGTGGATGGTGATTGGCCAGTCCGTGTCAGAGGGTGGGACTTAGCGAAGGGTCAATTTTAAGTTTGTTAAAAGCTTTATTTTACTGGTAGTCCGCCAAGAAAATGGTGTTGATGGCCGAGTGCCTTCTGTTTAACGCTATTTTTGAAGGTACCAGTATCTGCAGGTTGGCGTTCCCAGTTTGTTCTACAGGCTGATGACTTGCACACAATAGAGTGTACTTGCTTCTGCACTGCAGCCATATTGGACCTTAAGTTTCCCTGTTAAAAAATACATACAAATTGCCATGTTCCAGGTTTTCATCCTTGTGAATAACTGTCTGTAAGTGTCCTCACGGCTCTCGAGTGTGAACATGACACTTCTGACACTACATGACACTTCTCAAATGTCATTATTTTTTTTTTAAACCCGTTCGATCTCATTTTTTACTCGTGTTTCGCCACCTCATTCCGTTAACGATGAGGAATCATCCACTTAAAAAGGTGGCGTCCGGATGGGCACCGCGCTCTGAACGCGGCCCTCCAATTATCCTTTTTCTAAATTTGATTTGCTTGACATTCTTGAGATAACGTCACCTTAACCCTTCAGCTGTTAATTGATGATAATCTCAATCAATATGAAACCGGCTTGTACGTGCACAGCCTCGATTTCAACTCTCATATTTACCCGTAAGTAGACGTGCCCTTCGACGGACGCGTGCGTATCGACACCGGCGCCTCCTCTGGCGAAGCGCCTCAATTTGACCAATTTCCTTTTTTTTAATTTCTCGTACAATTCCAGAGTCATAACGTGCACCATCGTCATTGGTAGTTTCTCTTTTTATTAGTGGGATATTTGAAACGAAACACAGATTAACTATACAGACCGGCTGTATAGTCTTGTTCACGTTTGATTTTCTTGCAACCGTTACTCAGAGTGCATTTTGTTTTCTTAAAAATTGTCTCGACGTGGCAGCGTCCATACATAGTACCCAGTATGTCGTGTTTTTGTTGTGATGCTTTGCCTGCCTCCAGGGGTCGTGGGCCTCATGCTGGTACCATACCTGGTCGTCGCATCGCCTCGTCCCCCACCTGCGTGTGTTGTAACCCCCCCCCCCCCCCCCCCCCCCCCCCCCCCCCCCCCCCCGTCGAGAGCCCTCTGCACCTTCTGTGGGACGTGAATGAATAAAAGATGGAGACATCTGTGGCAAAACAAACAATCATTACTCTTTCTGGCCATCGTGACATGAGATAGCAGATCAGTTTCTCCAAAAAAATAAAAACAAACTCCTTCATACAGTAATCTCTTTTATAGTATTTACACAAGTTGGTCTCTGAATAGCATGAGAATAAGCTGCCGTCGGACCTTTGTGGATATAAACATCACATGTCTGGATAAGGACAAAACACTTTCCACTGTGCAGCCCATGCAAAAAAAAAAAGAAGAAGGAAAAGAGGATTATTATTGCTTCACTGATTTTTGAGCAGAGCAGGCTGCCTGGGTCGTCTTTCTCATTTGAATACATACATTTTCCTCGTTATTCGGGACGTAAACAATTCAACTTTTTTTTTTTTTTAACCGTTAACCCACGGCACGGATTTTGACCTAATGAGGCTTTTGGTTCAAAGAAAATAGCCAAAACTTAGAGCGTGTGTCATTGGTCCAACTTATAGGTGAGCCAGGGCTGTTGCCTCTAGCTTTGGGCCTAACCCCCCCCTCACAGAGGACCGGTGTCTGGTCCCCCTGCCACTGATGATGTGATCCTCCATGTTCGACCGTGAAGTTAACGGATGTTTCTCTTTTTGTGTCGAGTCTCCCGTCGACGGTTAACGCGCTTGATTGCTTTAATTGGACGCACCCGGAGCCCTCTGCACCCTAATTAGCTTTGTGCAAAATTTCACAATACCCGACTGCAATTTCTGTGATTGGTCCCGATATGTGACTTGATTTTCTTCTTCGTTGCGTATAGCTCTCTCCTGCAAAACCTCTACGCTTTATTCCCCAACAGGTGGATTTTTAAATAATGCATGAAAGACATTTCTTGTGACTCAAAGTTTAGAAGTGGTGACGATAATAATGTGTCATCCACATTCCTCGGCGTCTACCTGTTGGATTGCGAACGGTTTTCTTCTCCAATCCTATTTTCTTTTAACATAATTTTCCCCCCATGCCTCTCTCTCTCTCTCTCTCTCTTTTAATTCACTGCTCTGGAGTTTATGAATATTTAAAGTGCGGCGTTATTCCCAAAAAAAAAAGACGTTATATTTATTTAATGCCTCCTCCATTCACATCCACTAAGAGGATTTTTAGAGGGCTTTGGTTATGAATCAAGTGCCGACGTGTAAACTGTTGTTCCTACTGCGAACCCCCCCCCCCCCCCCCCCCCCCCCCCCCCCCCCCCCCCCCCCCCCCCCCCCCCCCCCCCCCCCCATCTGTGCAGGTGAGCGAGGAACGGCTCACCTGCACAGATGGAACACACACACTTTATTCAGGTGATGTGTCATTCAGCTGCATCGGCTGAAGTGGATGCAGCTGAATCGTTCATCTCAGGTGGAGAAAAATGGGTCTTTGGAGGCGTACGTCTTATGGCTCTAGTGACGAGTGGCCAATCAGCAGCTTTGTTGCCCCCACCGGAAAACGTTTCTCAAAGGAGACGTCGTCGTAGCGCTGCTTCCTCTGCGAAGCGCGCGCGGCCTGCAGCGACGCTAACCGCTCGTGTGTGCAAATTGCCTTTTCGGGTGATTGCGAGGCACAGCAGTTGTCATTGTTGTTCTTTGTCCAAAAGATATTTGCATCCAGAAACATCTTTTTTATCCCAGCAGGTATCATCGCACCCATAAATACCGTGTGATTCAGATTTTAATCTGCCTTCATCTCTCTCTCTCTCTCTGTATGTGTGTGTGTGTGTGTGTGTGTGTGTGTGTGTGTGTGTGTGTGTGTGTGTGCAGAGAAAGTGTTCGGGGAGTTTCTGAGCTGGGAGCTGGAGGATGCTTTGTCTCGCCTGCCTCTAAAGTCCGGCCAGGCCGTGACGCTGACTGTCAACATCAAAGTCAAGCTGGACTTCTCCGGCCAGGAGAGCCTGCTGCAGGACCTCAATGACGGTGAGTGGACGAAGGCGGACGGACGTTTTGTAAGCCTGCACGCCGCCAATCGGTTCAGAATCTGTCACTCTCTAAATGCGCTTTTTCCAAAAAAGCTCACCGTTTATTGAAAGGGTTGCAACGTACACAGATCGCCATGATATGTGGTCAGCGCCATCAGCAGGTTGACGGTTTTGAGAGGTTTTGTCATGTAGTTGATGCATTGCCGTACATGTTGGTACAGATGGACGGACCACTCCCCCTCTGCATGAATTACATACAGTTTTTTTTAAACTAAATTAATTATCAAATATTATCATGCTACCATGCTAAACTCAGATGCTGAACATGGTTAACATTATACCTGTTAACCGTCAGCAGGTTAGCATTGTTTTCGGTAGAATATTAGCATGCTGCCGTTAGCATTTAGCTCAAAGCATTGCTGTGCAGTAGAACGGCCTCACGGAGTCGCTAACATGGCTGCAGAATAATAGTCTTGTTAACTGATGATGTAATAATTAGTCAATATTAGTATAACATTATTCATTCAAAGGTTTCACCTTTTTTTATCCAGTAATAAATGTAGATCGCTCTCATCTTGAAAAAGTATTAAATAATCATGAATACATCCTCATTGATGTGTTTTTTTTAAATATATCTGGTATTTTCTACATATAACAAATTAAACTTTACCAGCACCACCAACTTTATCGTCAAAGTGACGATAAAGTTGAGTCGATACTCTGAAACACAAGTTATGATTTATCGCCGCGCCGTTTGCTGCATTGATTCGGTTCTGGTGTTTCTCGAACTGGCATCCGAGTGCGTCGTCCCCGTGAAGGCGGATGTTTTTTTTTTTTCCTCCTCAAAGTGGACTCCGTCTCGTAAAAGAACAGCTGCCCTCTGCATCACAGGGATATGAGCGTCCTCGTTTTTAAGATTCAGCAGGTAACAGGAGAGAGGTCTCGAGGTCTCCTCACCTCCATTTCTCTCCCGGCTCCTGGCGGATTTCCTCTCTTCTAATTCGTGTTTAAAAAGGGATACAGTCTGACCTTCTCCTCTACCTCGAAGCCCCTCCATTGCGTTCCTTCTCCCGGTTTTCTGCCTTTTCATTTCTGCCTCGCTCGCCTCCTTCAAACTGTGGAACCTCTCCACCACCGAGTCTGTATGCTGATAAATATGAATGATTATAAACACTGCTCCTGCTCCACGGAGACTTAACTCTGTGTGTGTGTGTGTGTGTGTGTGTGTGTGTGTGTGTGTGTGTGTGTGTGTGTGTGTTGTGTGTGTGTGTGTGTGTGTGTGTGTGTGTGTGTGTGTGTGTGTGTGTGTGTGTGTGTGTGTGGAGATTCGGACGACGAAGGAACGTAAACACACACGATGCTGCGCGTTAATCTCGGCCCCGGCGCCGCTCTCTCCTTTACGAGGTAATTCCGTACGATGCTGTTTTCGATGTTTTAATTAGCCAAGCGATAATTGGGTCGGGGGCCCCTGAATTAAGGAGATAAGACGTGGTCCAAACGGGCGGCTCTGAATTCAGTTGTTATGGTTTTTTTTTTTTTTTTTTTTTTGCTGAACACATTCGATGCTATCCACTCACTTAAATGCATTAGCAAAATCGCATTAATAATGTTGCGCTAATGCGCCCATGAACTTATTTGCATAAAGATCTGTTTTTGCTTTCTGCGCTGGGAGATTACCACGTTTTGCCCTCGTTGCTCATCAAGCGCCTTGATTAGGCTCGCACACACACACGCTTAATAACGTCGCCACATGGTTCCATTAGTGAGGCGACAACATAACATTGTTTGTTTATGTCGTACATGTCGGAAATGTGAAAACCTGGAAGACATACGTGCTTCGGGGCTTAAGTATCGACCGTATTCTGAATATATCGGGGTTCTTTTTAAAAAAAAAAAAAAATAATCATTATCACCCGGCAGCATCTCCTCTGCTGTCTGCGTCCGGGGGCCGAGCTTCCTCTTAACTCCGCTCTTCACCGTCGGTGCAGTCAAAACCTTTCCGATACTTAATCAATACACCTTTTTTAAATGGACTCATTCAATTCAGTTTATTTTAAATAGCCCAAAATCACAAATTTCAAATTAGCCTCAGAGGGCTTTACAATCTGTACACATACGACATCCCCGTCCCAGGACCTCACATCGGATCAGGAGGAACATCCCTCTCCACGGAATCGATGTCATGTGCACTAGACACCGAGACAGGAAGTGCTATTAGTGGAACCACTCGCACAACTTCCTGTCGAGGATCTATTTCTAATTCAGCATTTATTTTACACAAATGTTAAGAGTGGAAATTGTGAAAGGAAAGAATCAAGCAGACTTTATCTGAAGGTATAAGGGAAAAAGGGGACAAATGGCAACAGTTTTTTTTGGTAAAATATATAAATTACAAAAGGGACATTTTGAGAAATATGCTATATAGATTATATGTGTATATGAAGCTAGAAGCCAGCGGGGGTTTAGAACATAACTCAAGGTGAAACTACATATTGTAGTATATTAAAAAAAAGATATAATTTGATAAATCAACACTTTATCTGTACCCAAATTGTCAGGTAGTCAATGTAGGTCATGTAGGTGTTTTTTAGTTTTTAGGTTTACTTCTGCAATAAAAGAAGTCTATTAGATTTTCGTAAAAAAATGATGGGGATCAGGGTTGCAGTAAGAACGTCCTGCGTAAAGTTACTACGCTTGTTAAGTAACTTTCATCCGGGACACGAACAGCGGTCTCCTGAGTGAAAGTCCCGTTTGTTTTCGACCCGTCCAACGTCTGCTCCTCGCTCCTCATACGGCCGCTGCTCACGCGTAATGGAACGACAACGGTTGAATGTGGGATGCATGAGAAGGACGTTTCAGGTGTAAAGATGACACACACACACACACACACACACACACACACACACACACACACACACACACTTATTATTTAGTTTCCGTCTGTTGTTCTTTCACGCCTTCTCTTTGTCCAGCTTGACAGCCTGATGATGGCTCACAGCTTGTGTAGTGTGTGTGTAGTGTGTGTGTGTGTGTGTGTGTGTGTGTGTGTGTGTGTGTGTGTGTGTCGGAGTCTCTCTGATGTGTTGGTACGTTGCGTTACGTCAGCGCCGCTCTATATTTAATACAACCGTAAGCACAGACGACTTGCAGCCTTCACGTGACCCCCGCGGTTCAGATTCCACCGTCTTGCTGAAGATGGAGGATCAGTGCCGGTCTGCAGGCCGAGCGATATCGCACGTCAGTCGTGGAATATTTTCCTTTAATTACAATCTGTGTTGATCGCAGTTGTGACGCTCGGGACTGACTGGGCTCGACTTGAGCTTCATCGCGCTGGGCGGCGTGAACACGGCTGTGCTTGTACCGCAGAAAATGTGCCGACTAACCACATGAATTAAAGGACTTTGTTGTTTTTCTTCAGCCAAGTGAGACAATCCTCTGCTGTGCTACTTGTGTAGTTTTTTTTTTTTTTTTTTTAAAGTAATGACTTGCGTTTTCCTTTTTCTGTTTCACGTCTATCTGTTGTCAATAATGTTTTATTTTAACCTGCAGCCATTTCATAAAAGGTGTTATATTTACTGTTCTAAAAATATGTCGTCTAGTTAGTGTTTTCTAGACGGGGAGAAAGACAACAACAACAACCTTGTAGCAAAAATCGAAACCCCAGTATTTTTTGGTACGAACCGAAAAAAAACAGTTGAAAGCCGACATTAATTGTCTTGCCAGATTTGTATTTATTTGTATTTTTTATTTACATATTCCTTAATCAGAAACATCTTGATTTGAATCAAAAAGCCTCATTTGCTTTCAGTCCCCTTGTTAGATAGACAGATGGATAGATTAACTTTATTGCCGTTCGTACTATTCATAAGGCGAGTTCACAGCAGGATTAAATTATCTCGCATCTGGCCAATGAGTGTATTAAAAAAAGTAAGTAATAACGAGTAAAAGTAATAAGTTAATCATGTAAACATTGTGCGTCGATGGCTTTCAGATTTCAAACAGGCTACTTAGTGAGTCCCAGAGGCCTTCAATACAAAAAATAAATAAATATATATATATTTTAATTTTTTTTGGTCTGTTACCGAACAGCTCCAGCTGCATTACTTCCATCCTCTGGCGCATCTGGATTTCATTCATTTGCATAATTTTGCCCCCCAAGCAAGATATCACAAAATATATATATTTTGTCATTTTGAAAACAAAAAAACATGCTTCATTAATTAAGTTGTTCTGACGCTTCCAGGATTTCCAGTTTGCTATAGATGGATGGATGAATAGATAGATGGATGGATGGATGGATGGATAGATGGAAAGATGGATGGATGGATGGATGGATAGATGGATGGATGGATGGATAGATGGAAAGATGGATGGATGGATGGATGGATAGATAGATGGAAAGATGGATGGATGGATGGATAGATGGAAAGATGGATGAATAGATAGATAGTTGGATGGAAAGATAGATGGATGGATGAATAGATAGATGGAAAGATGGATGGAAAGATCGATAGATGGATGGATGGATGGAAAGATGGATGAATAGATAGATAGTTGGATGGAAAGATGGATGGATGGATTGTTGGATGGAAAGATAGATGGATGGATGAATGGATGGATGGATGGAAAGATAGATGGATGGATGGAAAGATGGATGAATAGATAGATAGTTGGATGGAAAGATGGATGGAAAGAGAGATGGATGGATGGAAAGATAGATGGATGGATGAATAGATAGATAGTTGGATGGAAAGATGGATGGATGGAAAGAGAGATGGATGGATGGAAAGATAGATGGATGGATGAATAGATAGATGGATGGAAAGATGGATGGATGGATGAATAGATGGATGGATGGATGGATGGATGGATGGATAGAAAGATGGATGGATGGATGAATAGATAGATAGGTGGATGGAAAGATGGCTGGATAGATAGATAGATAGATAGATAGATAGATGGATGGATGGATGGATGGTGATCTCGCACCACAGCGGTTGTTCATCTCATCACCAGACTCGTGTGGAGGTTCTGAGGCCTCTATATTATTGAAGTTGAGGGTAACGATACTTCGCTGCGTTAGCATATCAATAGCTTTTGTATTGTCGTCTCCAGTCGAATGTCACGTGACTCTCTGCACGCCGGACCTTTGTTACCGATGAACAAAGCAGCAACTTTTCACGGAGCTTCCAGACGGCCCTGGAATATCTTTCTTGTAATGACGGAAATCATTTGTTCAGATTTGAATTGTACATTACCTACCGGATCCCTGCTCATCACGTAGCCCCCGACAGAAGCTTAATGAGGCTCTCGGTGTCGCGCGGCGGCTCGGTATATTAGTTTCTGCGCTGTAATATCTTGATTTGCTGAATTGGTCGTTTAACAAATTCATTTAGAAATTAATGGTGTATTTGATGTCCAGAAATAACCCCCGAAGCTGCGGGATGCTTCAAATTGGTTTAACGCGCATTGTAAAACACGTAATTGTACATTTAGCTCAGGGCGAGCGGTGATTTGGTATTTCATGTGTAGTCTTCCTTTCACAGGATATTGAACAGGGTGTTAATGTTGACACGGTAACGAGTCATATTTTCCATATCTTCTGGATATTTCCACCTACCAGGAAAGAAAAGCTCGTAAATGTGACACTGCAGAGATCCACAGACCTCAATAACCACATGTAATTAAACAGTAGCTTGCTGGTAGTGCACCTACTACAACGGCACAGTGATTTAAGTAGTTAAATAGTTGGCGCTAACTACTACAAAGGATTTTGCGCCATAAAAGGAAAGGAATTTGTATTTATTTAAATTTTACGATGGCTTCTCTAATGTAATTGTACCTTTTTTTTTTTTTTTTTTTTAGCATCCCTGTCTCCTTTTTGAATGCACTTGTCACGCAGCCACCGCCACCCAATTGACCTTTCAGTCGTGCACGCATGTGCAAAGGGTACCGCTACAGTGCCATCGTGGATAAACTTACCCAAATCTCTGTGGCCGTACCATCAGGTTCCCCTACTATTAGCATTGGGGTTGAATTGGCTTTTTATTGGATGATCGTGGGCACTGATTTGCAAAAATGGAACAAAAATGGTTTTTTTTATTAATCTGTAAAACAAATGGAGATAAAGAAAGTAATGCAGCAATCTAACCACTGATGGAAACCTCGACTCTTATTCTCCCCCGAAGACGGTTAGACAGAGAACGAGACACATGCTGATTGGAAGGAGGGTATATAGAGAGGGGTTGGGTGGTGGTGATTGTGACTTGTGAGCAATGCCATCGTTAATCACGGCACCCATTACTCACACGGGACGCGACGAGTCCGCGGGTATCTCCTGAAACGGGCCCCGCCGCCCCGTATTGAAAGACGCAGTTCATAAAGTCTGAACGCGCCTGGCGTCTGGCTTTTAAAATTTTTTTTATTATCGGCCTCTCCCCTTTTTTTTTTTATTGCCGCACTCCCGAGTGTGCGTCTAGATGCGTATCTAATCTGTGTAGCGGCGGCACGCGGGGAACGAGGCCATAACGAGAGGAGATGGTTGTCACCGGGGCAGTGACGGGCAATCGCTGTGTGGTGAGTTCATGCGCTGTGTGTGTGTGTGTGTGTGTGTGTGTGTGTGTGTGTGTGTGTGTGTGTGTGTGTGTGTGTGTGTGTGTGTGTGTGTGTGTGTGTGTGTGTGTGTGTGTGTGTGTGTGTGTGTGTGTGTGTGTGTGTGTGTGTGTGTGTGTGTGTGTGTGTGTGTGTGTTTTTGGGCCGTCCCGAAAGCTGCCAATCGATGAGTGACACCTGGTGAATCGTGACCGTGTTCACCAAGGCAGGTTTAACTGTTGTTGTTCATCAAATGGAAGAAAGATGTGCGCTCGCTGTATTTCACGTATGACTTCCTTGTGACCGCATCCCAAAGAAATCGCTGCGATCTAATAAGGGAACGAGTAGACTACGCTTTTCGTTCTTTATGCCTATTATTGGAGACGCGCAGTTATTTTCCAATTTCCCCTCTTTCATGTGTCATCGTCGTTTTAAAAAAAACAACTTTTAAGTCTCCCTGTTTTCTGATCTGCTCCAGTTTGCCGTATTGATTTGCCGTTACGACCTCCTCGTTTACCTGTTGCTCGACCCGCGTTTCGACGGCGTTGCGTCCATCCGTGCGGCGACATGTTCATGTTCATTTTTTCTTCTTTTCCAACAGAATAAATAAGATGCTCCTGCAGCTGGTTAAATTTTACCGTTATGGTTTCGACAGCCTGTGAACTCGTCTGTCTTTCGTGAAGCCGATCGCCCCGAGCCGCTGACGTCCCCCCCCCCCTCTCTCTCTCTCTCTCTCTCTCTCTCTCTCTCTCTCTCTCTCTTCGGGGGTCAGACTCCGGGGCTTTTTTTTGCTGTTCCACTGACGTCAGAGAGCGATGCGCTTCCTTTGACGTCAGAGTCCGGGCTCTGGGCGTCATGTTTTTGAGTATTGTCTGAGTGGGATGAAAGCAGCAGCAGCAGCCCTGTGGTGATGCCCGATGCAGCTGCTGATAGTGCAGCTGCTGCTGTGTCCACACTGCTTCTCTCAAGGTCACACACACACACACACACACACACACACACACACACACACACACACACACATCGCTCAGTTTCCTTCACACGCTCATGGCAGCACCGTTCAACCCCATAAATCAGACGAGATTTTCTTTTGTTTTTCAAATATCGCAAACTAAACTTTTGTGGAGTCAAGTATGCTGTTGGCACTCTTACAAGATTGAACACCATATATTTAGATAATAATAATAATAATAGTATATATATTTTTAGAACACATGGTAATAAACAGTTGCTTCACATATTTACTTACACACAAGTATACACACACATACTGTGCATACATTCATGCATACGCAGGATTTATAGACAATAATTAAAACACAACCAAAATGAATAAATCTAAACACAAACAGATATTCATAAAATGGCAAACACAAATGTTTGTCAAGCTCTTTTCCTCAACCTACGTGGCACATTTCCTATATATATATATATATATATATATATATATATATATATATATATATATATATATATATATATATAGTATACTATATATAACTAACACATATTAACAACACATGAATTCACGACGGGTCCAAATCTGCCGCTAGAGGTACGAAGAGCCTCATAGTTCGAAGCTTAGGGGCACTGACTGTGCTCCAAGACACCGAGTACGGCTATTCCTGCAGCAACGTGCACGCCACTCATGGCCCATACGAGAAAGATTCAAACACTACAATCAATAATAATACACATATCACACATAATATACAGTAAATGGTAACGACGGAGCAATAATATACTCCTACGTTTGATTAAAAGTATGAAAGTCTGGCGCCGTTACCCTGGAGATCGTCAAGTAATCGCGAGGAACGAGCCACTTCTGTCGACGCGTAGGTAAATGGACAACTAAAGTAAGTGGTTTTAAAACACTGCGGCGCGGCAAGATGGCTCCCGTTGCCGTCGGTTTCACGCTCCTCTCGCCTGCCGCTCTGACTGCCCTGATGCCGTTATGTGTTTTCAGATGGGCTGAGCGTGACGGGCCTGCCGATCTCCAGTCCGCTGAGACAGCTCCTCAAACCCCGGCCGGAGAACAAGACGTTCGGCAGCGAGTCCGGCAAGGCGGAGTACAGCCACATCAAGGTGAATGACCATATATGTGTGTGTGTATATATATATATATATATATATATATATATATATATATATATATATATATATATATATATATATATAACCTGTAACGTGCATATGTCGCCCCCGTCGTTTGGCCCGGTGTTTGTTCAAGAAGCCAGCAGTTGTTCTCCTTTGTTTGTTTTTGCTTTTTTATAATTAATGTTCACGCTGCTCGCGGGCACCTATTCTCCAGATAATGAATATCACAGTTGTTTTTTTAAGCCCCTCTGCTGCTGCTGCTGCTCTCCTTCTTCATACCAAGAGCAGCACAGTGTGTGCACGTCTGAGCGATGGCTCAGGTAAATCGACGGCATTGTTTGCACCAAATTGCTGCTGCTTCTGCTATAAAAAGAACAAAGAGGTATTGTTTTTTTTTTGTTGGCTGGTAGTCTCACCTCGGCTGCAGATGCACCCGGCTCTTTGAATAAGGACTCAGGGCTCCGACATGGGCGTAGAAATGTGAGAAAGGGGGAGAGAAAAAAAACAACTAAAGAAACGTTTGCACTCTTTTGCAGATTCACACCAAAAAAAAGTCTCTAAAGGGGGAAAAATAGATGGTGGGAAATGGAAAAAAAAAAGAGGAGCAGTAAAGAGATAATCAGCAGGGGAGGAAGTTTTTGTTCAGGACCTTTTTTTGGATGTCGGAGGGGTAGAAATGGACGGACTGGAAGTCGACCTGCTGTGGGTCATCTGTAGCACAACAGTCACAAAGACTGTCTGCAGCGTCTTGGCTTTAAAAAAAAAAAAAGAAAAAAGTAACTCCTTCCGCTGTGAATCATCGGGAGAGAAAACAACATTGGCGGCTAATGTTGACGTGTGCTTCCAAACAAAGTCAAACTTTCTTTTGAAAAGTTTGACAGGAAGGGGGGGGCGGGGGAGGGGGGGGGGGGTGACTAATGGTCTCTGGAGAATACGGGAGGATGTTGGCTCTTTACAGTCAAAGAAGAGCAAGCATGTGTTGTCTCCAATCATATATGGTGTGTGTGTGTGTATATATGGTCATGTATTCCACTGCAAAAATATCTAATATATAATAAGCCAGAAGCGGGCAGGGCTTTCACGTGACTCTTTTTCTTTAAGAAATCTAGATTTCATATTTTAAAAGTATTACAAATAAAGAGATACGTTGGTCATTACTCGGCTACAATCCGTCTTTTTTTTCATGAAAGTTGGGGAGCTGGAAAAGGTGTGTGTGTGTGTGTGTGTGTGTGTGTGTGTGGCATAAAGTATTACTTTACATCCCTCCTGTACTGACAAATCCTCCTCGTACCCCTTACGGATTCTATGCATAACCACTGCCTTTTCATCAAGTGGGTGGAGGAGAGAGGAGAAGCAGCAGCAGCCATTGTTAAGGGCAAGCCGGACATTTTAATCAGCGGTTAGGCTTATTAGCGCCAGCGTTTGACTGGCAGCTCTGACTTTCATAGAAGAAATCCAGGTGTTGGAAGCACAGTTAAAGCAAAGCCAATTACGCCAAAGACTCTGGTCCGCTTTTAAAAAAAAAAAAAAAAAGCAGGTTTTTGACGAGGTGCACTCCTTCTCCTTCTTGTAGATGTGCTGTTGGACATAGTGGAATTAATCACCCCCGGTGTGCTCCACGAAAGCCCGGGCACCGGTTTGCCTGAGTTTTCCTGGCCGAATGACTCATTGTTGTTTTTTGGGCTGTATTGTTTGACTCGAACCCTCAGCGGACGACACTGTGCGGTCGATGCGGCGCGATATTTAGACGGAGTCGCCCGTCGATTGCCATTTAAAATGATACATCTTTTAATAGAACTACTAGGCAACAGTCTTCCGTCGGGTTTTTGCCACTTATCTTACACCTTTTCACACATTTTCCTTGTATAAAATAAATATAAATCTCGATATATTTTTTTTAATTCTTTGATACCTGGGCCCAGTGGGGAGTCGACTTCCATATTTCTTCACCACCTTTACCTGTCTGTCTGAGGGGGGGTTGTCCAACAAGCCGATCTCCCCGATTCATTTTGTAACAGGAAGTGCTGATTTCTGTCCGTGAACCGTTTCGAGCCCTCTAATTGACGACTTCTTTTTTTTTTATCGAGCTGTGTCGCTGCATATGTTGGGGGTGCTTTTCATACTGGCAACTGTGTGTGTGTGTGTGTCTTGATTTGTGTGTGTGGTGCTGTGTTTGGGGGGGGGGGGGGGGGGGGGGGGGACGGGGGGGGGGGGGGGGGGGGGGGTGGGGGGGGGGTGACGGAAACGAGAGACCGAATGTATTGTTAGCTGACTGGCCGGATGGACAGGATGCAAAGGAAATTGAAAAACCTTCTTGCCAAAAAAAAAAAAAAATTTAATCTTGCCAAACTTGTCTGGCAGCGACACAAACGGGTGGTTGTTCCATGGCATGTCCGTTAGGACAGATGCAAATGGGGGATTTTTTTTAATTTGTTTGATTTATTTTTTTTTACCACCGGAAAACCAAATTAGTTCCGTTATTATGCTCGGGCTTTGATCTTTCAACACGCCGGTTTTTGTTGTGTGGCCAGCGAGTATCTACCCGGCGGTCATTGGGACGTACACTTTGAGTGCGTCCAATCAATCACGACTGATCTGGGATCGCCGCGGGAGCAGTCAACATGTTTATCCCTCCGACCTTTCATCGCTCGATCTTAGAGCCCACTTTTCTTTTTCTTCCTTACCCCCCCAAGTCCCCCTGACAAATGTGTATGCTGTCGGGGTACGACGGATCCGCTGCAGGTGAAGGGAGGTCTGGCCACTCAGACGTGCCGGTTTTGCAGATTTTTTTCATCCCCTTGGAGAGCAAAGGGGGGTGGAGGGGGGGGGGGGGGGGGGGGGGGGGGGGGCACTTCCACAACTTGGTTTCTTTGACACTGTCAATTACTCCTCATCTCCTCATCAGCGCGGCTTCATGTCTCATTTACCCGCTTTGATTGCGTCTGCAAAGAGTTTTTCCCTTCAGAGGGACACGAGTGACGGGGAAGAGAAAAAGGGAAAGGTGGGGTGTGGGGGGTGGGGGGGGCACACATGTAATCCCACCGTTGTGACTGGTCTCAGGTCAGTGTCATGCGTCACGGTGTGCAGCCCTGCTCTCTCTCTTCTTTTTAGCCCGTCTCCGAGGGGCAGACGTCATCGAGGGCGCTTCTGGTGCATTTTTAACGCCGTCTTGGAACCGTCACCCGAAAAAAAAAAAAACTGTTTTGACTGGCCTGTCGGTTGTGTCAACAGTCCTCAGCGCTGTCTTGTACTTTATTATCATCCATCGTGGCAATTCACACAAAAAACACACACAATTCTACTGATTAGGACATTGTATTACCTGTACTTTAATTTAGATTAGTGCTTCGATTAGAAAGAATCTTTGCATCGGTGGTTTTCATTATATTTAGTAGAAGCTTTCGTGTTTTGGAAGTTAAACCGGTCGCTACGTTCCCTCATTCATTTAAATTGTCCGTCACATGTTTTGAATATGACGTGCACCTCTTAACCCAGACGATATAAATTAAATTGTTCCCGATTTCAGTGGACGCCATTGCAGAAATAATACCTTTGACGACGGCTCTCGAGTTTCGGAGACATTCTTTCAGTTTGGAAACACTAGAGGATAGTTGCAAAGATCTTTTTTAATGCGTTTGGTATAATTGTATATTGAATTATTTTTGGATAGACGACTGAACAAACTCAGTAATGTGAAAAAAGGTCCAGTTTTTTTAAGACGTCTCCCGGAATATTTAAAAACTTTCTACTTTGGACAAAGAAAATCAAAGTTAAAAAAAAGTGTTTGATTAGTCCGCTCTCCTCTGGTCTCGCATTTGTGCATTATTTTTGACTAGATTTTTATAATTTAAATTTTCTAGATCGAATGCTGAACAAGTCCTGTGCACACGCCCGAGATATTAACCTAAAACGTGCTGGAGGGAGGATTAGATCACACTTCAGAAAAGCCGATGTAAGCATTTTCTTAACAAAGAGAGTGCGTCTGTGGTTGTGTGCACTGAGAGAGAGAGAGAGAGATCCTGGTACACACACACACCACCACACACACACACACACACACACACACACACACACACACACACCACACACACACACAGTTTCTTCAGGCTAATCAAATCCAGTGGAGGCGGAGGCGGCTGCCAGCCTGCCGCCTATTTTTAGAAGCCCAGCCTCCCGATGGCAGCTCAGCTCTCTTCACGGATACAGATCCCGGCTCGTGATACAGATATTTATAACCGCCACAGCTGTCTGCCCGAGTGTGAAACTCCGGCTTAACCACCAAATGAATTTATTTTCCCTGGCTCAAGATTTAAAAAAAAATCACCTTCCTTTTTTTGGCTTGTTCACCGCCAGCTTTATGTCCGGTTGTCCGTTTCAATAGAGAAAGCTGCCCATCGTCACCTTTTCCTAAAATAATGTCATCAGTCCTTTTTTTTTCTGAGGTAGAATCACATGACGCTGTTCAAACCCGAGGATTGGAGGATTTTAGCAGCCGTGTCCAGCATCACGAGGAGATGATTAAGGGGAGCTGCAGGTTCAGGGGATGATCCTCACTACAAGTGAGCCCCTTTTTACATCCTCATTTGATATCTATATCGCTATTGTAAACAAATCTCAATTACAGCCGCTTTCAGCTAGAAAAAAAAAAGACATACAATTTGACCTCTTGAAGCCAAAAGTTGTTGGTTTTTTTAGGAGCAGTGGTTGTAAAGCAACTTGGGGCCCGGTGTCTCGCTCGAGGGAATCGAACCGCCGTCGATAAAGGTCGACCCGCTCTACCCACAACAAAGCTCCATTCAGCTTTATTGAATCTTAAATCGAATCACGACCAATCCAATTTGAATGAATTTCTTGCCAAAGATTCCCCTTAAACACACAAAGGTTTGATATTTCATTCAGCTGCAAAACACACTGCTGTTAGTCGGCCACCTTGGGGAACTCCAGCAATTAGGTTTTATTTTCCTCCCAACGATCCGTTTTTTTTTTGGGTGAAAACATATGGATCAGGAACCACGCTGTGTAGTCTGTTCGCTTGTTAAAGAAAACATGCTTTTCCATCCAGGTGTTGGGGGTTTCGGAGGGTTAAAGCGCTCCCAAAAGCCCGGAGGAGCTTGATTTACGTGGCGTCCGGACACTTTTTGAGATATTACAGAAGAAAACTTTCCACCTGGGTCTTTTGCAAACGGCGTGTTTGTGACTCTTCTTACCCAGACCTCTTTACGTACAGGAACGAAGCTTCTGAGTGCACTTCTCTACTGCAGGGCTGCGTCTCTTTTCTCTTTAAACCGCCGCCTTCTAGGAATCTCGACACGCAGCTCCCTCGGTGAAAGATTCAGCCTTATTTAAGATAACTGTCTCCGCTGACGCCGCAGGGGGCGACAAATGGACTGAATATTCCATCCGTCCTCTCGGGGCGTGCGCCTGGTCTACGGTGCCACTTCTGTCAATGTCAATTTTAATATTTTGTGCGTCAGGTTCTTGAAAACTTTTGTTTCGTCCCGGAGGCGGCTGTGGAGAGGAGAGGGGGGGGGGGGGGGGGGGGGGGTGATTAGGACGAATCAAAAGGCATAATCATCATCATCGGGAACACATGCAGCGCTGCCTCGGTCGCCGGGCTGTTTGCCAACATCTTTATCCCTCCGAGCCGCTTCAATCTCCGAGTGCCGAGTGCCGCCCCCCCCCCCCCCCCCCCCCCCCACCACCACCACCACCACCACCACCACCACCACCACCCTCCCCCATTGGAAGTTTTGAAGTTTGCAGCTGTCACTTCCCTCTTTAGGCCACAGCAACGTGAAGCGTTGTGTCTCTGTGATGGATGAAGGGAGGGAACGTGAGTGGCGAGAAATGAGAAGACGGATGGGGGGGTGGTGGGAGGGGAGGGGGGCGATTTAGCAGTTGTGTCTTGTACGGAAACCCACGGGAATTTAATTTAATTATTTATTTAGCTGTTGGTGCGCGAGTCGCACACGAGGAGATTCTGGTTGCAGCCGCCGTCCCTCCCCTGGCCCGCTGAACCTGCTCCCGTCTCTCGTCCAATCAGAGAGCTTGCTGCCGGCTCCTGCATGTCCGAGGTAGTAGTTCGATAACCCCTCCCCCCCCCCCCCCCCCCCCAAGATGTGATTATGAGCTCCACTCTTTCACGAGCACGGGCCGTCATTACACTCGTGATAAAGCGGTGGATGAATTCACCTCGCCACGATCTGAAAAAAAAAAAAAACTAGAGCGGGCGTGATTTGCATGCAAGGCTTTTTTTAAACATTTAAAAAAAAAAAAAATTATTTAGCATTTTCATTACTCGCCCCGTGAATTTGCATTTCCTGGAGGAGGAAAACGTAGCTGCTCGAATTAAAAAATGTTTTGGGGAGGAGGAAAACGGGCGCGCTTGATTTCCTGTGAGAGTCGGTTCGAACCGCGCGCTCCCCATATCTGGCTTTTAGCTCCTGGATGTGAGGAGACAAGTCAGCGGCGTCCCCCCCCCCCCCCACCCACCCTGATGACCTGCCGACACTTCGATGTGGAGCCCGCGGGCCTCTCCGCATCCTAACTGATGGCCAAATGAGCCGGTCCATTAGGAAACCCCAACCCCGGGGACGAACTGATCACTTTTGTATTCGTCTTCCTAATTACTGCTCATGTAAAAAAAAATAAAAAATACACAGCTCTGCCCCCGGGGGCGATGGGGAGAGCAGCAACAGCTGGTTTGGCTCTTTAGGCTTCAGCGAGATCTCTTCAGAGTCTTGAATATCTTGAGTATGAAGCGATGAGATAGGAGATTATGTATTCGGCTGTGTGTGTGTGTGTGTGTGTGTGTGTGTGTGTGTGTGTGTGTGTGTGTTCATTTCTGTCCGTCCACGGCTAATCTCACATCCTGCTGGACCCATCAGGCTCCTATTTGCTGGACTCAATGGAGCTCTGTTGGTTGAGAACACACTACTACACACTCGATATTGTATCATCTCGCTCTGAAATGTATGATGAGGCTGACATTAGTTATTCTGGTATGAAACATTACTACTAAAAGTACTGCACGCGACCTTAAATCGTATTCGCTTCTCTTGTGCTATGAAATTAAAAATGTTTCCTTTTTTTTTTTTTAAACTTCACTTTAAATTAATTCATCATGTTTTTTTTGTGTGTTTTTTTTTGTCTAAAACATTAAATCCCTGTTCTGTAAAACTTTAGGTCACAAGTCAAAAAGCACTATAAATATAAATAATTTAGAATAGAGGTAGTTTGTACTCTCGCTCTGCTCTAAGACTAAGACCGCCCCGCCCCCCCCCCAGAAGGTCGTGGTAAAGTTGTGTTTTGTTGACTTGTGTGTTGTGTGTATCTGGAACTGCTTGTGGATTAAAGCCCAGCGGGGGAAATTAGTAGAGAATCAAGCGCTTCCTCTCGCTTACTGGACTCCAATCCATGTGTGAAACCCAGCGAGCCGCGTCGAGCAGCGTGGCCGGATGTTCAGCACGCATATGAACACGGTCCATCCAGCACACCTGCTTTTTAGTGTGTGTGTGTGTGTGTTGTGTGTGTGTGGTGTGTGTGTGTGTGTGGTGTGTGTGTGTGTGGTGTGTGGTGTGTGTGTGTGTGTGTGTGTGTGTGTGTGTGTGTGTGTGTGTGTGTGTGTGTGTGTGTGTGTGTGTGTGTGTGTGTGTGGTGTGTGTGTGTGTATTCATCTCGCTCACACGCCACTCTCTTTTTTGACAAAATGCCGTGCTTGTGTTCATCCATCCACCCCCCCTCCCCCTCCCCCCTTCCCTCCCCCTCCCCCATTTCATGACTCAACAACGTGTAATCAGATTTAAACCGCACGTAAGTGAATTAGTTAACACTCGGAGAATAAATCAAATCACTGTCGGCGAAGCGGTTTCTTTTATTATGAGAGAGAGGAGAGGAGAGAGAGAGAGAGAGAGAGAGACTCGGGTTCACCATCCGCCGTCAACGGGGCGGCCATTTTTAACCGGTTCAGGCGCGTCAGCCCGAGCTTTAACATTTTGTGAGTTTTGAAACTCCTGACGAGTTCCTTATTAAAAACCCAAACTGAGATCTTTATTTTTTTTAATCTTCAGTCTGAGTGATGTTGTTGTGAATATTATTGAAGGATATGTTTTAATTTGACTGAATGTATTTGAATCTACCGCGAATCTTGCATTTTTTTCTTTCTCTCATCGATAACATCAGAAGGACGATTTTACTTGTCGAAACTAAGCGAAGGTGAGACAATAAAAGTTACACTTCGCCTTATTTTCACCCTTTTTTTTTTTTGTTTTGTTCTAAAGAGTTTTTACTCGAGGCCGGTTGTGCTTCTTAACGGATTTCCGAAAAAAAGAGGCAGAAGAAAGGCTTAAAGATGCCCTCGGCTCGCTCTCAAGCCGGTGTGATCCCATTAGGGGGAGGAGTTATAGATCTGCTGTGGCGAGAATGCTCGGAGAGGATTTTTTTTTTTACGATGGCATATTTCTTCATTTTTTTTTTTAACTACGACCGGCAGTAGATGGCGACGAGCCAAAAAATGTCTCCGTGTGCACTTTGCTGTTAATGTAGCGGCATTAATTGAGTTAATTGAGCTTCTTTGTAACACGCAGCACATGTGGGAGGAGCCATCTTACGTCCGAGACGTCCCAGTCTCTGTTTCTAACCACTTTTTTTTGTAAAAGTACATTACTAAATTTCTCGTTTAGTGCGTCCAATTTTAATATTTCTTGACCAATCAAATTGTTAATGTCGTTTAAGTGAGTTGAGTATTCTTCGTTGGAAGTTTGAAGTGAATGCAGAGGTTGCACATCAGTATTCCAGTGTGGTCGCAGTATGTTTTTGTTGACCCTGGTGTTGTAACCAACCGGGGGGAGCTTTTGTTTTTTGTTTTTTTAATATATATATTTGCACAAGCCGAACGCAGCTGTTTCCCTGGTAACCTGATGTCGTTGCGTGAGGATTAGTGGGAACGGCAGTCCTGAAGGGATTCAGCGAAGGTAAAGAGGCAAGAGAAAGTCTAATTGGCTTTTTTTTCTCGATTTTATTGCCCCAGATGTTTACTGAAAGACAATCAGGCGAAATCCGAAACGGCAAAAATGAGGCAAATGAAATATCGGAGAATAAAAAAGGTCTGGTCCATGTTGTGTTTGGTTATGGTTGCGGTGGACGGTGCCAGGACCGCTTCATGCTTCATCAGGAACCATCTAGTAGTGAGATTCTATTTTAATCTCCTGCTACAATGAATGGAAACGTTTTACTTTGAAGTGGCACAGACGGCTCCTTTTGACTTGCTACTTTTGATTTCAAATTAAAAGCATGTGTCCTAAAGTTAACAACAAATTTATTTTACACTTTAAATTTGCTAATAGCACCTTGTGTCATTGTCTCTTCTTTTAAATGCCATGTTAATGCATGTTAATTCTTTCAAAATAAGACGTGATACTGACGACTGCAAAGATGGTGAAACATTTGACCTTATGGCTTACCTTGGATGTTGAATGGCAATATACTTTAATTTAATAATTTCTGGGGACGGGTGATTTAAGATATTTGAGTTCAAGCTAAATATCTGAATAGAAGGGGTTTTCTTGACCTTTTTGGAGACACTATTAGTAACACAGTGACGATCACATTACCTGCCCGATGTCGTACGGCGCCCTTCAGATTCCCCCTCCACCTCCACCTACAATAATGCGAGCTTGACATCCCCGTGTCCCCGAGGTGTCTGTCCCCTCGGCAGCGTGGCAGGTTGCTCACCCACTCTTTTAAAAATGTCTCCCAAATCACACGGCGGGTGCAGAGCGTGACTTTATAAACGCTGTGGGCAGAAATGTCAGGACCGGCATTAAGTGGACCGGCTCTTTCAGCGAAGGCCTTTTTTTTGGACTTTTTTGACTTTTTTTGGAGTGTATTCGGAGCTGGGGCGGTTATTCTACCATACGATGCGAGTCCTCTCCCGTTTTAAAATAAATAAATAATAATAATCACAATAAAATCACCCTTTCCCTGTCAGCGGTGTCAGCTATTTTGGTCTGCGTGCAGCCTGGTTGTTACCGAGCAGTTTTAGATGCTTCTAACCCGGCATCTGCTGTCGAATCAACAGGCGGCGCCCCCCCCCCACACACACACACACACCATCCAGCGATTATTGCTAACTCATTACACCGTGGGATGGATACGAGAACACATTCGCGCCGCATCAGCCCCTCCTGCCCTCTTTCTCTCATCAATCATCAATATGCACGGAAGTGTTGTCTCGGGAAGCTAAAAGAAGATTTATCTCGCACTTCGACCAACTTTTGTGTGAAAGGGCATGTGACCATGTTCTCATTTTGATTGGCCGTTTCACCTTGGCCATCTTCCGGATAACTTTTTTCTTCCCACCGGGTCACCACGGGGGGGGGGGGGGGGGGGATTGATTGGCTCGGTGATTGACAGCCGCCTGCACATATGAGAGTCAGCGCTCCCAAATGCACCCGCTGCACATCCGAATGCCCTCGAGTCATTCCGAGTCATTTTTTACCACGAGGCAGATGCGACCTGAGCGGGGGTGGGGGGGTCAAAGCCTCATTTTAAGGACAATTAGGCACACAGACTTCCATTTCATCACATCATCAAAGTACACTAGTGACCCCTCCCCCACCGTTCAACCACCTGTCCCGGGGAGAAACCTCCTGAAAATACCAACAAACAAAAAAAACACGGCTGGAGAATGAACATGCTGTTCACCGACATTTATTTCCAACTTAAGGTGGGGGGGGGAATAAATGTTTTTTTGAAAACACAGACGGAGGAATTGATGTTGGAAGAGTGTCACCCGTAAACGGCGGCTTTAATCCATTTCCAATTTGGCTGTCTGGAGGAAGATAATGGTGTTTCACACCAGTGCCTTTTTTTACTGTGGCTTTTGCAGAGACCTGTGGAAGTGGCGTCGGGTGACATTTTTTATTCCCACCCCCCCTCCCCCTCCCCCGTTTGCAATTATTTCCATTAGCTGCCTGTGAGTTCCCCCGACTCGGTAGAAGTGCATTTTATTTTTAAACATTTGTCGTTCTCTTGCAGCCTCGAGCCGGGTTTGTCTTTATTAAAAGCTCCATTACCCAACGAGTATTTTTTTTAAAAAAATATACAGGTGTGTGTGTCCGATGAGATTAAATAACAAAATGGGGCTGAAACATATATAGTGCTTTAGACGAAAGGTATTAAAAACATCTCAGGAGCGAATAAGTGAGCCGTATTCCATTAGCTTCACGCCACTTTCTCAGCACCCTCAGAGAGATCAATGCACCCACCGTCCTGACAGGTGGGAGCGCCCCCCCCCCCCCTGCACTGTGAATAAGTGGTACACGAAGATCATCTTTTTCAATAGGTGAAATGACGGTTTCGATTGCGCGGAACGAAGACTTTTTGCAGACGCTTCGTGGGGTAGGGAAGGCATAACGATGCACAGGGAGTTTTTCTGCCCCTCGGCTAATCTTTTTTCAAGGAGCTGCCTCCTGTATTATGCACCGATTATACATTGATATGCACCTCGCATAATTCTCTGTGCGACGGCCTGAAAGCGGTGCGGACAAAGTCATTGCCCCGGGTTGCCAACAAAAGGGCGGTTACTAAACTCGCCCCTTTTTCCCTAAACCGCCACGTCATGATGCTTTCAGGCGTCCGCAGCCATAATCCACTCAAGATATGTCAGGATCTTTATCTCAGTGCCAAAAGCATTCAAAAAAAGCCTTTCGCTTCTTCTCTCTCTCTGACGTTCGTAATTCACCTCTATTGTCAAAACCAGCGCTGCATCATTTGACTAGGTGGGCATGATGGATGGTCCGCGGAGGCTTTGTTGTGACACGGCAAATAAATATTGAGTGATGGCATTCGAGGTAAGAGCCGGCTCTCCCAACGCCGTGAGTCTGCTACCCGTGTGTCATGTCTGTGATGCCGAGCTCAAAGCTCGGATTACATTTTTAAAAAAACAAAAAGATGAGTGCAGAAAGCCCCGCTGATGATGCCAATAATGTTCTTGGGGAGCTGTGGTTCACATATATATATATATATATATATATATATATATATATATATATATATATATATATATATATATATATGCGCTACCTCGATATTTTTCAGCGAGACTATTCGACTCTGGCGAGAAGAAATGGCAAATTCGTCCCCCTTTTTTTTTTTAAAAGTTCAAAGTTGAACCCCAAAATAAGTTTTTATTTTTTTATTATTTGAAATTATTATTTCTACTGCGAAAGAGTAGCTTATTGTTTTCGCAAAAATATCTGTAAATATTTCCCGAACGGACATTACCGAGTCGTCAACTTTGTTGGCGTGGTGCTAAACGGTAGCATTTAGCCTCATCTTGTAACGGGTCACCTGTAGTTTTTAAACGATACAATTTCAATTCAGTTTATTTTCTATAGCACCAATATCACAAATTACACATTTTACAATCTGTACGCACACGACATCCCCGTCCCACGACCAAAATGTCATATTTCAACAAAATGTCATATTTCAACAATTGGACGTCATTGATCGAAATGACAATACAGTCAAATGCCACGTCCCTCTATTTTTTATTTTTTTCCCCCATTTTCCGTCTATTTCCTGTTCGCTCGTCGGCTCCAAGACGTCGACTTGGGACGGTGCTGAACACCTTGATGGAACTGTCACCTGTGTGTGTGTGTGTGTGTGTGTGTGTGTGTGTGTGTGTGTGTGTGTGTGTCGCTGCTGCTGCTGGCCTGCTCCCAACGCTGCCGGCTCATTACAGCGCGGGTCTATTTTTAGCACCAGTGTGATTGAAATAGGGTCCCGCGGGGGGGGGGGCGGAGCGGGAGGATTGGACCCCCCCCACGTCTGGAGAAGGGAATTGGGGTTCACGGCCGCTGTTTGCTGGTGTCACCGAGACAATCGCTGTTCCTCAAGAGCAGCGTGTTGGTGGCACCCCCACAAAGAGTGATTAAAAAAAAAAAAAAAAAAGAGGGGATAAAGAGTGAAAAATAATCAAAAGGATCTGTGAAATGTGTTCTGGAAAGGCGGAGCCAGTGCCTCCGTCAGCAATACATGGGGGGGGGGGGGGGGGGGGGAGAGAGGTGATATCGGCCCGCACAGGAGGGGAAAGCGGGGACCTTGGATGCGCCCCCCTTTTTTTTTACCGGCTTCATCGCCTGAGTCAGCTTGTGCTCTCTCACCGTAAACTGACACTTTTAATTTGCCCGTGCCTCTCGCCCACTTGGCCGCCTTCCTCTCTTCCCTGTTTTAGGACGAGAAAAACGTTGATTCAGAATCCCCCCCCCCCCCCCCCCCCCCCCCCCCCCCCAAATCTCTCAACCTTTCTCACCATTACACTTTTTTTATTAAAGGGCACGCTGGCTGTGCTGGGTTGCGTAATGACTTCTGATGCATCGATCTCAGAATCGCGCCAGTTCAGCCGATGGATTTGCAGGAAACAACATGCCGACTGTGACCTCTGACCCTAATCACGCTCTGGTCTTCCCACGCAGAAGGGCTTTGAAATTTTTTTTTTTTTTTTTCATAACATTCATAACCTTTTTTTTTTTTTTTTTTTTTTTTTTGCAGACTTTGGAAGCGGTTCTGAACTTCAAGTACTCGGGGGGAGCGGGCAAAGTGGAGGGCTACCACCGGGAGCTGTCGTTGGGAGTGCACGTCGACGTGGAGCCGTCGGTTTTCTTCACCAGAGTCAACACCCTCCCTGCAACCAGGTGACGTCCGAGTAGTGAAGCCTTTTTTTTTTTTTAGTTAGTCCGCCAGCTTTTTGTGGGCCGATTTAACCTTTTGAATCCCCAGAGAGTTTCTGGACCTTGTCTTTTCTTCCTCCTGTCACATGTGACTCATTATGGCCTCAACACATCCTACAGATGGAAGTAGAGAGAACTCAAACACGTCTTCTTTTCGCAGTTATAATTAGGGATGCACAGACACGACTTTTTCCGTCCGGATACTTACGGAGGGAGAACCTGGTGCTTTTGATCGTTATTTATAAACGAAATGATGAATCCACGTGAATAAAACTCGATTAAACACGAGCAAGAATTACAATTCAAATGTCAACATTATTAACAAATTAATCGGAAGGTACGTATATAATAATAAGCGTCTTTGAGTGTCTAGAAATGCGCTATTATTATTATTATTATAATTTACATATTATGTACTTACAGATGTGAATCGGATAGATTGGCCCATCGTCACGAGTCGGTATCAGCCCCGATATCCAACATCAGTAGTTCAATACACACAACTACAAAGATATTGTTCCACCTATTTAATTTAGTGATTCGTGCTCACCAGTGATGGTTGAAGTCTGCTTTAGTTGAGTTGCTTTACTTCAGAGGAGGGTTGGCGAAGCAGGATCCAGTAGTTCTGCCTCAGTGGCTTTTTATTTATTTATTATTTGTTCATTTTAAACCCAGCCATTGTTGGATGAGATAGAAATGACTCTCAACCTTCATTGGAGTGCCAGAAAAAGCTGAGAAGAATCTACCTCCAAGGTAATTTGGGTAAAAGATCTCCATTCTAAAAGCTCATTTGATCTCACGTATGATACAAATGCAGCTATTATTATTTATATATTTTTTTCATATATACATATATCGGCCTTCTCTTCAACCACTGCGACTGTACTCACTATGACTGAGAAATGGTATTCTGGCCAGACAGTGGCAGACGTGAATGGAGATTCAGTCTTTTTTTATTCCTGCTCTCTCATTCTCCACATGCACATACATTACTGCAGATACCATCACACACACACCACACACACACACACACACACACACACACACACACACACACACACACACACACACACACACTTTCCCGGTGTCTCACTTCACTTCACTTTTCCAGCTCCCCAACTCGAATGAAATAAAAAAAATTTAAAAACTCCCAGCGAGGGAGACGGATTGCAGCCGAGTAATGATTAGCTGTGATAAGATCTACAGTTGACGCTGCACCGGCTGCAACGCCTCGCATGCAACGCCTCGCATGCAACGCCTCGCATGCAACGCCTCGCATGCAACGCCTCGCATGCAACGCCTCGCCTGCAACGCCTCGCCTGCAACGCCTCGCCTGCAACGCCTCGCCTGCAACGCCTCGCCTGCAACGCCTCGCCTGCAACGCCTCGCCTGCAACGCCTCGCCTGCAAAGCCTCGCATGCAACGCCTCGCCTGCAACGCCTCGCATGCAACGCCTCGCCTGCAACGGCCTCGCCTGCAACGCCTCGCCTGCAACGCCTCGCCTGCACCCCCAACCCTCCCTGCCCCTCGCCTGCAAAAGCCTCGCATGCAACGCCTCGCATGCAACGCCTCGCCTGCAATGCCTCTCATGCAACGCCTCTCATGCAACGCCTCGCCTGCAACGCTCGGCCTGCAATGCCTCGCATGCAACCGCCTCACCTGCAAAGCCTCTCATGCAACGCCTCACCTGCAACGCCTCGCCTGCAATGCTTCGCATGCACACGCCTCGCATGCACCCCTCGCTGCAATGCCTCGCATGCAACGCCTCGCCTGCAACGCCTCGCCTGCAATGCCTCGCATGCAACGCCTCGCATGCAACCCCTCGCCTGCAATGCCTCGCATGCAACGCCTCGCCTGCAACGCCTCGCATGCAACGCCTCGCATGCAACCCCTCGCCTGCAATGCCTCGCATGCAACGCCTCGCATGCAACCCCTCGCCTGCAATGCCTCGCATGCAACACCTCGCATGCAACGACCGCCTCGCCTGCAAACGTCTCGCATGCAACGCCTCGCCTGCAACGCCTGAATATATATATGCGTGTATTTATATATATATATATATATATATATATATATATATATATATATTGTATATATGTATGTGTTCTCTCTTCCTCATCCTTTTCCTCATTCTTTCTCTCGTCTATTATCTTTCTCCGCATCGCGTACATCTTCTGTACCCTCCTCCTCCTCCTCCTCCTCCTCCTTCTCCTGATTTCCATTGTCTTACTTTCCGCTCTACCACTCTCATGTTCCTGCTTCATCTCCTCGTACGCTGTACTCTGTACTGGTTCGTACACGGCCTTCTCCAGTTTCCTAATCCAAATAGGAATCATTGAAAGACATCAACTTGACTTTAACACATCTATATATATATATATATATATATATATATATATATATATATATATATATCGAACTATATCGGAGCAAAAGGAACAGCTTGGAGCATATTCTATAAAAGAGTGTACAAAAGTCATCGTGGTTTAAGTGATATAAAGAACAGAAAGGTCTTCTAAGACATCTCAAACAGTCCTGAGGATTTCTCTTCCTTTGAATCCGATGCCAACGCAGTCGTTTAGCACCTGCCTGGCGCTGGATATATGAGATTTAATCAAGGTAACCAGTGGATTTTCATGTGTTTTAATTAAGGGCTTTGACGATGTGCTAAACTCCAATTAACCAGTGCAGATGCGACGTATACCTCACCTTAATGGGAGGCCTTCATCCCAGCCAGCTGCTGTCGATGACGGATGCCGGTGGGACCCGCTATTCATCTTTATTCTGCGTCGCGGCCGTAACCAGAGTAAATGTTGGACGCGTGTCCACCGGTTGAAGAAGGCATGGCGAAGCTGAAAGGGGAGAGGTGGGTTATGGGTAGTTTTCGGTGCGGCAAAGGCAAAAACAGGGTTAAGGGTTAGGACTTGCATGCGGCTGCTGTTATCGCCGGGGACGCTTCCTTCACTGTGCTTCCCCCTCCAACAAGTCGCTAACGCATCCGACGGCTATCGACCTCACGTCTTACTCACGCGCTTTGCATAAAACAAAAAACGCTTCATTCAAGATGATACAAGGTAAAAATGGTCCGAAACGTCCCATTTACGCACGAATTCGCTGCCACCTTCTCGTTTACCTCTCGCCCCCCCCCCCCCCCCTTTTTTTGTTGTGCTCTATTTTATTCACACTCGCTCGCCGTTTCCTCAGGTCCTCCCTCCGTTCTTTTATCATCTCCTCTTTAGTTTCGTCCTTTTACTTCTCTCGTTGAGCCGTATGCGAGGTGGCAGATCTGCGTGTGTGTGTAATACTCAGTGATCCATACTATACGGGGACCTGTTAAAATCCCTTTCATTCAACATGGCGTTGCCCTGGAGTAAGAAAGCGCGTTGCTCCCCCGGGGGCGAGTGGACCGATGTGTTTCCATCAAATGTCACCCCGTGTATCATCTTTAGCGTCGTGTACTTCTAACACGAAGGAAACCCTTCTGTGAACGTGTTGTATGGGAACTATTTTTATTGGCCACCTTTTGAGCCACACTGGGGAGCCTGCTTACAACATTGCATCTTATAAGAAATGATGGTGTTAATTTAATATGATTCATAGAAAATAAATGGAGTGAATGAAAGAAAAAGAGAGAAAGAATAAAAAAAAAAAAGTTTGGGAAATAAATGCTCGACAGTAAAAAAAAAAAAAAAATGCTTCAAGCACTACAAATATATAATTATATTCACTTCTATTGTTTTTCTCCGGAAGCCGACATCTCCAAAATTAGTCTGAGGAATTGCCAAAACACGCTGCACGTGCCGTCAAAACCCAGCGGTCAGTCCTTCGCTTCTCCTCGCTGGTTATTAAATCCTTAAGCGAGGACATTAAGTTTGAGTCGACTTGTCACTTATCGGCTCCCGTGGAGCTAAAAATAGCCCGTCATTGACGGTACTCTCGATCAAACCCGGCTAATTGAGGCCGTTACATTGTGTGTGTGTGTGTGTGTGTGTGTGTGTGTGTGTGTGTGTGTGTGTGTGTGTGTGTGTGTGTGTGTGTGTGTGTGTGTGTGTGTTGTGTGTGTGTGTGTGTGTGTGTGTGTGTGTTGTGTGTGTGTGTGTGTGTGTGTGTGTGTGTTGTGTGTGTGTGTGTGTGTGTGTGTGTGTGTGTTGTGTGTGTGTGTGTGTGTGTGTGTGGGGGGGGGGGGGGGGGGGGGAGATGTCACATTTAAGTGCCGGAGGGAAAATCAGCATTATTGATCGCAGATTTTTGCCAAACTGTCCCGAGGTGGGTGTGTGTGTGTGGGGGGGGGGGGTTCTCACTCGCGTGCTCACGGCCGTCTCCTCATTTGCACGTCGTCATTTTTGGGTGGGTTTGTGGTGACCTCAAAGGGAGGATGGGGAGCGTTTAATTTATATCTGTTCTTTGCTCTTACAGGTTCATTCCACTTATTGTGAGTGATGGCATTCTAAAAATAACGTATTGAGACGTGATATTATTTTCGAGAAAATTATTTCTTTTTCAGGGTCATATTGCACTGAAGGACTAGACAACAAAGACGTTGTCAGTTTACTATCATTCATACGTTTTTGTGGACTAATTGATCAGTCGATTTGATCGATGGTAGGCTCCTCCCCCTTTGAGCCCCCTCATTAATTGATTCTCTCTTCTTTTTTTTTTTTTTTAAGCTTTTTCATGCTGAATGACTTATTTTTAAGAGAATTATGAGCACATCTCTGGTGGAGAAACCACATTAGAAAGTCAACGAGTCTTCGTCGATGTAAGCGAAGATCTCATCTTTGACCTTCAGGGGTCGTCTCCCATTCAGGGCCAACGTGGGGGGATTTTAATTGAGTGTATTATAATATATTCGCTCACTTTACTTCTACTTCACAGTAGATTATTGCACTTGTTTATGAATGTTTCTGCGTATTTAAGACATACAATCCTCTTTCAGAATACATTTGCACATACTGGTCTCATTTAACCCTTCGTTTTCATTTCATTTGTATCCATCTATGTATGCATTATTTATCATGCATCTCTTTTCAAATGCACGTCGCTTCCCTCATGCATGTTTCCACGTTTGTGTTTATACTCTCATGATCATTCAATATTTATTCGTGGCCAACGTAATGCACATAACCCCCGATAAACGCACTGCATCTGGACTACGGCGCTGAATCTGGAAAAACCCTAAACGCAAAGTAGAGTCTCCTGTACACCTACATGAACTATGAAGGACATTCTGTTCTCTGTTTTTGAGGATATTCATTCCTTTCATCCATGATTAACGGGCCCATTTACTTGTGGGTTGAAATGAACTCTTTTGAAAACCCAGCCTGGCGTCTCCCCGTCTTGATCTAAATCACAAATTGTCTCTCTCGCCTATGATCTGCATGAGAAAAGCAGGCCCGGGATGAGGTGGAGACGGCCTGCTTTTGATGTCGTGACAAGGACCGATGAGCACTTCACGCCGCGTCTTCTCTTGATCCCGTGGCTGTACGCGGAACGGGTATTTTTAGAACGAGCAATCGCCACCTCGCGCGTGAAGTGTAGAACTGGCGTACGCGGGTCAACAGGCCGTTATGCATTATGGGTTATGCAGACAACGGCCCTGCACCCAGCTTGCGTCTTTATCTGTAAACGGTGCACCGTGTAAACGGGATAGATTGTGACCCCCCTTCCCTCGTCTTGTCCACAGCACCCGCCAGTGTCACCTGCTGCTCGACATCTTCAACCCCACCGAGCACGAGCTCTCGGTCAGCGCCGAGAACAACCAGGACCTGGTTCTCCACGCCAGCGAGTGTCAGAGGTGAGTGGAAGGCTTCTCTGGAGGCGGCGGCGGCGACGACTCAAAAGCAAAATGTCGTCCCGGTGTGTCAAGTTTGTTCAGTTTATTCTTTCCCGGTATTTTTTTATTCTGGATTCTAAAAGCAAAAATTCTCAAATAAATAAAGAAATAATTTATATATATATATATATATAAAATATATATATATATATATATATATATATTATATATATATATATTATATATATATATATATATATATAAATATATATAATATATATATAAATATATTTTTATATATATATATTATATATATATATATATATAAAATATATTTTTATATATATATATATATATATATATATATATATATATATATATATATATATAAATAATCAATCCCTGGTCACATTCCCACACATCCTGGAAAACCTGGAACAGTTGGGCCAATTTTTCATTCATAAAAAAAAAACACGTGGATAATTTGGACTTGTGTCTTCCTGCAAAAGGTTCAGATCCCCCCAAAACAGATAATAACAACAACGAGTGACACATACTTTGAGTAGGTATTAGTACCAGTAAAGCAAAGCTGTGGTTATTGTATATTTGCATGTTATCTAAAGTTTTGAATCTTTAGGCCGAACACGCAATATGCAGCTCTATCGTGTTTTGAAATCAAACTTTCCCATCGGGCTGCGTATGATCAGATAATATGGGATATTAAATCACTCGGATCACGACGTCCCCAGAGTTTAATACTTTGATTTAAATAGCAGATTTATAAGCATCATATTTATTACAAACTGTGAGTGAGAGGGCGTACTCGCTCTGAACACAGACCGGTATGTTGGTGTAGCTACAGTGTATATACGGCATTTTACACATTGGATTAATTCCACCACAATATTTTTAAGCTTCAGGGTTTCTCACGAATCTGGAAAGAGCTGCTAATTCACCTACAATAATTTCCTCGTCTGGTTTTCAGTTTTACTGTCTCTATGGGGGAAATCAGACACACATACACACACACACACACACACATACGCACATC